>NW_027669064.1:5000-17500 GCF_964194185.1 Rhinolophus hipposideros
CACTACACCTTGCCCTACCATAGCTAGAGCACTTCCCGTGTCCTACGAAATCACCCTGGACCCACCCTTAGCCACACCCTAATCCAGCCCTACATCCGTTCTGAGTCCTAGGACTACCCGGAGCCCTCCCGTGACACCTACCTCTAGCCCTCGGCCATCCCCTACCACTACCACTAGTCCTAGGCCTAACATGAGCCCTAACCCTAACACTGCCCATGGGCCTCTGCCAACTACTAGCCCTTCACCTAACCCTACCCCAAGCAGTACGCCTCGCCCTAGGATTACGCCTAACACTACCTCTGGTCCTACTCCTACCCCTGGCCCTACAGCTCCCCCTAACCATAGGCCCACCCCCATCCCTACCCCTAGCCACAGCTCCCACTCCTGGCCCTAGGCCTACACCGAGGTTTACCTCGACACCCACCCCTTGCCCTATGCCTACCCCAGCGCTACGCCTACTACTCCCACTAGCCCAAGCTCGGCTCTAGACCAACGCGCATGGCTCCCTCTAGTCCGAGGCCTAGAACTTGCCCGTCTCTAACCAGTACACCTTGCCCTTATTTGGGTTAGGGTTATGGTTAGGTTTAGGGTTAGGGTTAGGGTTTGTGTTAGGTTTAGGGTTAGGGTTAGGGTTAGGGTTAGGTTTAGGGTTAGGGTTGGTGTTAGGGTTAGGTTAGGGTTAGGGTTAGGGTTAGGGTTAAAATTAGGGTTAGGGTTAGCGTTAGAGTTAGGGTTAGGGTTAGAATTAGGGTTAGGGTTAGGGTTAGGGTTGGTGTTAGGGTAACGGTTAGGTTAGGGTTAGGGTTAGGGTTAGGGTTAGGTTTAGGGTTAGGGTTGGTGTTAGGGTTAGGGTTAAAATTAGGGTTAGGGTTAGCGTTAGAGTTAGGGTTAGGGTTAGAATTAGGGTTAGGGTTAGGGTTAGGGTTAGGGTTAGGGTTGGTGTTAGGGTTAGTTTAGGGTTATGGTTAGGGTTAGGGTTAGGGGTTAGGGTTAGGGTTAGGGTTAGGGTTGGTGTTAAGGTTAAGGTTAGGGTTAGGGTTAGGGTTGGTGTTAGGTTTAGGGTTAGGGTTAGGGTTAGGGTTAGGGTTAGGGTTACGGGTTAGGTTAGGGTTAGTGTAAGGGTTACGGTTAGGGTTGGTGTTAGGGTTAGGGTTTGGGTTAGGGTTGGTGTTAGGGTTAGGGTTAAAGTTAGGGTTAGGGTTAGGGTTATGGTTATGGTTAGGGTTAAAGTCAGGTTATCCCGAGCACTACCACTCGCCCTAGGCCTACGCCTAGCACTACCTCTGGTCCTAACCCTACCCCTGGCCCTACAGCCCCCCCTAACCATAGGCCCACCCCCATCCCTACCCCTAGCCACAGCTCCCACTCCTGGTCCTAGGCCTACTCCGAGGTTTACCACGACACCCACCCCTTGCCCTTTGCCTTCTTCAGCGCTACGCCTACCGCTCCCACTAGCCCTACCTTGGGCCCTAGACCAACGCCCAGTGCTCCCTCTAGTCCGAGGCTTACCACTTGGATGACGCCGACCAGTACACCTTGCCCTACTGTTAGCCAGAGCACTAACCCGTGTTTTATGAAATCACCCTGGACCCACTTTTACCACACCCTAATCCAGCCCTACACTCGTTCCGTGTCCTAGGACTACCCGGAGCCCTTCTGTGACACCTACTTCTAGCCCTCGACCAACCCCTACCACTACCACTAGTCCTAGGCCTAACATGACCCCTAACCCTAACATTGGCCGTGGGCCTCTGCCAACCACTAGCCCTTCACCTAAACCTACCCCGAGCACTACCCTTCGCCCTAGGCCTACGCCTAGCACTACCTCTTGTCCTACCCCTACCCCTGGCCCTACAGCTCCCCCTACCCATAGGCCCACCCCCATCCCTACCCCTAGCCACAGCTCCCACTCCTGGCCCTTGGCCTACTCCGAGGTTTACCTCGACACCCACCCCTTGCCCTATGCCTACCACAGTGCTACGCCTACTACTCCCACTAGCCCTAGCTCGGGCTGTAGACCAACGCGCATGGCTCCCTCTAGTCCGAGGCCTAGAACTTGCCCGTCGCAGACCAGTACACCTTGCCCTTATTTGGGTTAGGGTTAGGGTTAGGGTTAGGGTTAGGGTTGGTGTTAGGTTTAGGGTTAGAGTTAGGGTTAGGGTTAGGGTTAGGGTTAGGGTTAGAGTTAGGGTTAGGGTTAGAATTAGGGTTAGGGTTAGGGTTAGGGTTAGGGTTAGGGTTGGTGTTAGGGTTACTGTTAGGTTAGGGTTAGGGTTAGGGTTAGGGTTAGGGTTAGGGTTGGTGTTAAGGTTTGGGTTAGGGTTAGGGTTAGTGTTGTTGTTAGGTTTAGGGTTAGGGTTAGGGTTAGGGTTAGGGTTAGGTGTTAGGTTAGGGTTAGTGTTAGGGTTACGGTTAGGGTTGGTGTTAGGGTTAGGGTTAGGGTTAGGGTTAGGGTTAGGGTTTAGGGTTAGAGTTAGGGTTAGGGTTGGTGTTAGGTTGAGGGTTAGGGTTAGTGTTAGGGTTAAGGGTTACTGTTAGGGTTAGTGTTAGGGTTAGGGTTAGGGTTAGGTTTAGGGTTAGGGTTAGGGTTAGGATACCCCGAGCACTACCTCTCGCCCTAGGCCTACGCCTAGCACTACCTCTGGTCCTACCCCTACCCCTGGCCCTACAGCTCCCCCTACCCATAGGCCTACCCCCATCGCTACCCCTATCCACATCTCCCACTCCTGGTCCTAGGCCTACATTGAGGTTTACACCGACACCCATCCCTTGCCGTTTGCCTACCCCAGCGCTACGCCTACCGCTCCCACTAGCCCTACCTCGGGCCCTAGACCAACGCCCAGTGCTCACTCTAGTCCGAGGCCTAGCACTTGCCCGTCGCCGACCAGTACACCTTGCCCTACCGTTAGTCAGAGCACTAACCCTTGTCCTACGAAATCACCCTGGACCCACCCTTAGCCACACCCTAATCCAGCCCTACATCCGTTCTGAGTCGTAGGACTACCCGGAGCCCTCCCGTGACACCTACTCCTAGCCCTCGGCCATCCCTTACCACTACCACTAGTCCTAGGCCTAACATGAGCCCTAACCCTAACACTGCCCATGGGCCTCTGCCAACCACTAGCCCTTCACCTAACCCTACCCCAAGCACTACGCCTCGCCCTAGGCTTACGCCTAACACTACCTCTGGTCCTACTCCTACCCCTGGCCCTACAACTCCCCCTAACCATAGGCCCACCCCCATCCCTACCCCTGGCCACAGCTCCCACTCCTGGCCCTAGGCCTACTCCGAGGTTTACCTCGACACCCACCCCTTGCCATATGCCTACCCCTGCGCTACGCCTACGACTCCCACTAGCCCTAGCTCGGGCTCTAGACCAACGCGCATGGCTCCCTCTAGTCCAAGGCCTAGAACTTGCCCGTCGCTGACCAGTACACCTTGCCCTTATTTGGGTTAGGGTTAGGGTTAGGGTTAGGGTTAGGGTTAGGGTTTGTGTTAGGGTTAGGGTTAGGGTTAGGGTTAGGGTTAGGGTTAGGTTTAGGGTTAGGGTTGGTGTTAGGGTTAGGGTTAGGTTAGGGTTACGGTTAGGGTTAGGGTTAGGGTTAGGGTTAGGGTTAGGGTTGGTGTTAGGGTTTGGGTTAGGGTTAGTGTTAGGGTTAGGGTTAGAGTTCGGGTTAGGGTTAGAATTAGGGTTAGGGTTAGTGTTAGGGTTAGGGTTGGTGTTAGGATAAGGGTTAGGTTAGGGTTAGGGTTAGGGTTAGGGTTAGGGTTAGGGTTGAGGTTGGTGTTAGGGTTAGGGTTAGGGTTAGGGTTAGGGTTAGGGTTAGGGGTTAGGTTAGGGTTAGTGTTAGGGTTAGGGTTAGGGTTGGTGTTAGGGTTAGGTTTAGGGTTAGGGTTAGGGTTATGGTTAGGGTTAAAGTCAGGTTACCCCGAGCACTACCCCTCGCACTAGGCCTACGCCTAGCACTACCTCTGGTCCTAACCCTACCCCTGGCCCTACAGCCCCCCCTACCCATAGGCCCACCCCTATCCCTACCCCTAGCCACAGCTGCCACTCCTGGTCCTAGGCCTACTCCGAGGTTTACCACTACACCCACCCCTTGCCCTTTGCCTACTTCAGCGCTACGCCTACCGCTCCCACTAGCCCTACCTCAAGCCCTAGACCAACGCCCAGTGCTCCCTCTAGTCCGAGGCTTACCACTTGCATGACGCCGACCAGTACACCTTGCCCTACTGTTAGCCAGAGCACTAACCCGTGTTTTATGAAATCACCCTGGACCCAATTTTACCACACCCTAATCCAGCCCTACACTCGTTCCGTGTCCTAGGACTACCCGGAGCCCTTCTGTGACACCTACCCCTAGCCCTCGGCCAACACCTACCACTACCACTAGTCCTAGTCCAAACATGACCTCTAACCCTAACATTGCCCGTGGGCCTCTGCCAACCACTAGCCCTTCACCTAAACCTACCCCGAGCCCTACCCCTCGCCCTAGGCCTACGCCTAGCACTACCTCTTGTCCTACCCTTACCCCTGGCCCTACAGCTCCCCCTACCCATAGGCCCACCCCCATCCCTACCCCTAGCCACAGCTCCCACTCCTGGCCCTAGGCCTACTCCGAGGTTTACCTCGACACACACCCCTTGCCCTATGCCTACCCCAGCACTACGCCTACTACTCCCACTAGCCCTAGCTCGGGCTCTAGACCAACGCGCATGGCTCCCTCTAGTCCGAGGCCTAGAACTTGCCCGTCGCAGACCAGTACACCTTGCCCTTATTTGGGTTAGGGTTAGGGTTAGTGTTAGGGTTAGGATTAGGGTTGGTGTTAAGGTTAGGGTTAGGTTTAGGGTTAAGGTTGTTGTTAGGTTTAGGGTTAGGGTTAGGGTAGGGTTAGGGTTAGGGGTTAGGTTAGGGTTGGTGTTAAGGTTAGGGTTAGGTTTAGGGTTAAGGTTGTTGTTAGGTTTAGGGTTAGGGTTACGGTAGGGTTAGGGTTAGGGGTTAGGTTAGGGTTAGTGTTAAGGTTACGGTTAGGGTTGGTGTTAGGGTTAGGGTTAGGGTTAGGGTTAGGGTTAGGGTTTAGGGTTAGAGTTAGGGTTAGGGTTGGTGTTAGGTTGAGGGTTAGGGCTAGTGTTAGGGTTAAGGGTTACTGTTAGGGTTAGTGTTAGGGTTAGGGGTAGGGTTAGGTTTAGGGTTAGGGTTAGGGTTAGGATATCCCGAGCACTACCTCTCGCCCTAGGCCTACGCCTAGCACTACCTCTGGTCCTACCCCTACCCCTGGCCCTACAGCTCCCCCTACCCATAGGCCCACCCCCATCGCTACCCCTATCCACATCTCCCACTCCTGGTCCTAGGCCTACTTTGAGGTTTACACCGACACCCACCCCTTGCCGTTTGCCTACCCCAGCGCTACGCCTACCGCTCCCACTAGCCCTACCTCGTGCCCTAGACCAACGCCCAGTGCTCACTCTAGTCCGAGGCCTAGCACTTGCCCGTCGCCGACCAGTACACCTTGCCCTACCGTTAGTCAGAGCACTAACCCTTGTCCTACGAAATCACCCTGGACCCACCCTTAGCCACACCCTAATCCAGCCCTACATCCGTTCTTAGTCCTAGGACTACCCAGAGCCCTCCCGTGACACCTACTCCTAGCCCTCGGCCATCCCTTACCACTACCACTAGTCCTAGGCCTAACTTGAGCCCTAACCCTAACACTGCCCATGGGCCTCTGCCAACCACTAGCCCTTCACCTAACCCTACCCCAAGCACTACGCCTCGCCCTAGGCTTACGCCTAACACTACCTCTGGTCCTACACCTACCCCTGGTCCTACAGCTCCCCCTACCCATAGCCTACCCCCATCCCTACCCCTAGCCACAGCTCCCACTCCTGGCCCTAGGCCTACTCCGAGGTTTACCTCGACACCCACCCCTTGCCATATGCCTACCCCAGCGCTACGCCTACTACTCCCACTAGCCCTAGCTCGGGCTCAAGACCAACGCGCATGGCTCCCTCTAGTCCGAGGCCTAGAACTTGCCCGTCGCTGACCAGTACACCTTGCCCTTATTGGGTTAGGGTTAGGGTTGGTGTTAGGGTTAGGGTTAGGGTTAGGGTTTGTGTTAGGTTTAGGGTTAGGTTTAGGGTTAGGGTTAGGGTTAGAATTAGGGTTAGGGTTAGGGTTAGGGTTAGGTTTGGTGTTAGGGTTAGGGTTAGGTTACGGTTATGGTTAGGGTTAGGGTTAGTGGTTAGGGTTAGGTTTAGGGTTGAGGTTGGTGTTAGGGTTAGGGTTAGGGTTAGGGTTAGGGTTAGGGTTGAGGTTGGTGTTAGGGTTACGGTTTGGGTTAGGGTTAGGGGTTAGGTTAGGGTTACTGTTAGGGTTAGGGTTACGGTTGGTGTTAGGGTTAGGGTTAGGTTAGGGTTAGGGTTAGGGTTAGGGTTAGGGGTTAGGGTTAGGGTTAGGGTTGAGGTTGGTGTTAGGGTTAGGGTTAGGGTTAAGGTTAGGGTTAGGGTTGAGGTTGGTGTTAGTGTTAGGGTTAGGGTTGGTGTTAGGGTTAGGATTAGGGTTAGTGTTAGGGTTAGAATTAGGGTTAGGGTTAGGGTAAGGGTTGGTGTTAGGGTTAGGGTTAGGTTAGAGTTAGGGGTAAGGGTTAGGGTTAGGGTTGAGGTTGGTGTTAGAATTAGGGTTAGGGTTAGGGTTAGGGTTAGGCTTAGGGTTAGGGTTAGGGTTAGGGTTAGAATTAGAGTTAGGGTTAGGGTTAGGGTTAGGGTTAAGTTAGGGTTAGGGTTAGGGTTAGGGTTAGGGTTAGGGGTTAGGCTTAGGGTTAGTGTTAGGTTGGTGTTAGGGTTAGGGTTAGTGTTAGGGTTGATGTTAGGTTTAGGGTTAGGGTTAGGGTTAGTGTTAGGGGTTAGGTTAGGGTTAGTGTTAGGTTAAGGTTAGGTTTGGTGTTAGGATTAGGGTTAGGGTTAGGGTTATGGTTAGGGTTAGGGTTAGAATTTGGGTTAGGGTTAGGGTTAGGGTTAGAGTTAGGGTTAGGTTAGGGGTAGGGTTAGGGTTAGGGTTAGGGTTTAGGCTTAGGGTTAGGTTTAGGGTTGGTGTTAGGGTTAGGGTTAGGGTTAGGGTTAGGGTTAGGGTTAGAATTAGGGTTAGGGTTAGGGCTAGGGTTAGGGTTGGTGTTAGGTTTAGGGTTAGGGTTAGGGTTAGGGTTAGGGATTTGGGTTAGGGTTAGTGTTAGGGTTAGGGTTAGGGTTAGGGTTAGTGTTAGGGGTTAGGTTTAGGGTTAGAGCTGAGGTTGGTGTTAAGGTTAGGGTTAGGGTTATGGTTAGGGTTAGGGTTAGGGGTTAGGCTTAGGGTTAGGGTTAGGGTTGTTGTTAGGGTTAGGGTTAGGTGTTAGGTTAGGGTTAGTGTTAGGGTTAGGGTTAGGGTTGGTGTTAGGATTAGGGTTATGGTTAGGGTTAGGGTTAGAATTAGGGTTAGGGTTAGGGTTAGGGTTAGGGTTAGGTTAGGGTAAGGGTTAGGGTTAGGGTTAGGGGTTAGGTTAGCGTTCTGGTTAGGGTTGGTGTTAGGGTTAGGGTTAGGGTTAGGGTTTGTGTTAGGTTTAGGGTTAGGGTTAGGGTTAGGTTTAGGGTTAGAATTAGGGTTAGGGTTAGGGTTAGGGTTAGGGTTAGGGTTAGGTTTGGTGTTAGGGTTAGGGTTAGGTTACGGTTATGGTTAGGGTTAGGGTTAGGGGTTAGGGTTAGGTTTAGGGTTGAGGTTGGTGTTAGGGTTAGGGTTAGGTTAGGGTTAGGGTTAGGGTTAGGGTTAGGGTTAGCGGTTAGGTTTAGGGTTAGGGTTGAGGTTGGTGTGAACGTTAGGATTAGGGTTAGGGTTAGGGTTAGGGGTTGGGCTTAGGGTTAGGATTAGGGTTGGTGTTAGGGTTAGGTTAGGGTTAGGGTTAGGGTTAGGGTTAGGGGTTAGTGTTAGGGTTAGGGTTGAGGTTGGTGTTAGGGTTAGGGTTAGGGTTAGGGTTAAGGTTAGGGTTAGGGTTGAGGTTGGTGTTAGGGTTAGGGTTAGGGTTGGTGTTAGGTTTAGGGTTAGGGTTAGGGTTAGGGTTAGGGTTAGAATTAAAGTTAGTGTTAGGGTTAGGGTTAGGGTTGGTGTTAGGGTTAGAATTAGGTTAGGGTTAGGGTTAGGGTTAGGGTTAGGGTCAGGGGTTAGGGTTAGGGTTAGGGTTGAGGTTGGTGTTAGGGTTAGGGTTAGGGTTAGGGTTAGGGTTAGGGTTAGGGTTGAGGTTGGTGTTAGGGTTAGTGTTAGGGTTAGGGTTAGGGGTTAGGTTAGGGTTACTGTTAGGGTTAGTGTTAGGGATGGTGTTAGGGTTAGGGTTAGGTTAGGGTTAGGGTTAGGGTTAGGGTTAGGGTTAGGGTTAGGGTTTGTGTTAGGTTTAGGGTTAGGGTTAGGGTTAGGGTTAGGTTAGGGTTAGGGTTAGGGTGGATGTTGGTGTTAGGGTTAGTGTTAGGGTTGGTGTTAGGTTTAGGGTTAGGGTTAGGGTTTAGGCTTAGGGTTAGGTTTAGGGTTGGTGTTAGGGTTAGGGTTAGGGTTAGGGTTAGGGTTAGGGTTAGAATTAGGGTTAGGGTTAGGGCTAGGGTTAGGGTTGGTGTTAGGTTTAGGGTTAGGGTTAGGGTTAGGGTTAGGGATTTGGGTTAGGGTTAGTGTTAGGGTTAGGGTTAGGGTTAGGGTTAGTGTTAGGGGTTAGGTTTAGGGTTAGAGCTGAGGTTGGTGTTAAGGTTAGGGTTAGGGTTATGGTTAGGGTTAGGGTTAGGGGTTAGGCTTAGTTAGGGGGTTGGTGTTAGGGTTAGGGTTGTGTTAGGTTAGGGTTAGTGTTAGGGTTAGGGTTAGGGTTGGTGTTAGGATTAGGGTTATGGTTAGGGTTAGGGTTTTAGGGTTAGAATTAGGGTTAGGGTTAGGGTTAGGGTTAGGGTAGGTTAGGGTAAGGGTTAGGGTTAGGGTTAGGGGTTAGGTTAGCGTTCTGGTTAGGGTTGGTGTTAGGGTTAGGGTTAGGGTTAGGGTTTGTGTTAGGTTTAGGGTTAGGGTTAGGGTTAGGTTTAGGTTAGAATTAGGGTTAGGGTTAGGGTTAGGGTTAGGGTTAGGGTTAGGTTTGGTGTTAGGGTTAGGGTTAGGTTACGGTTATGGTTAGGGTTAGGGTTAGGGGTTAGGGTTAGGTTTAGGGTTGAGGTTGGTGTTAGGGTTAGGGTTAGGTTAGGGTTAGGGTTAGGGTTAGGGTTAGGGTTAGCGGTTAGGTTTAGGGTTAGGGTTGAGGTTGGTGTGAACGTTAGGATTAGGGTTAGGGTTAGGGTTAGGGGTTGGGCTTAGGTTAGGATTAGGGTTGGTGTTAGGGTTAGGTTAGGGTTAGGGTTAGGGTTAGGGTTAGGGGTTAGTGTTAGGGTTAGGGTTGAGGTTGGTGTTAGGGTTAGGGTTAGGGTTAGGGTTAAGGTTAGGGTTAGGGTTGAGGTTGGTGTTAGGGTTAGGGTTAGGGTTGGTGTTAGGTTTAGGGTTAGGGTTAGGGTTAGGGTTAGGGTTAGAATTAAAGTTAGTGTTAGGGTTAGGGTTAGGGTTGGTGTTAGGGTTAGAATTAGGTTAGGGTTAGGGTTAGGGTTAGGGTTAGGGTCAAGGGTTAGGGTTAGGGTTAGGGTTGAGGTTGGTGTTAGGGTTAGGGTTAGGGTTAGGGTTAGGGTTAGGGTTAGGTTGAGGTTGGTGTTAGGGTTAGTGTTAGGGTTAGGGTTAGGGGTTAGGTTAGGGTTACTGTTAGGGTTAGTGTTAGGGATGGTGTTAGGGTTAGGGTTAGGTTAGGGTTAGGGTTAGGGTTAGGGTTAGGGTTAGGGTTAGGGTTTGTGTTAGGTTTAGGGTTAGGGTTAGGGTTAGGGTTAGGTTAGGGTTAGGGTTAGGGTGGATGTTGGTGTTAGGGTTAGTGTTAGGGTTGGTGTTAGGTTTAGGGTTAGGGTTAGGGTTAGGGTTAGGGTTGGGGTTAGGGTTAGGTTTAGGTTAGGGTTAGGGTTAGGGTTAGGGTTAGGGGTTAGGCTTAGGTTTAGGGTTAGGGTTGGTTTAAAGTTAGGGTTAGGGTTAGGGTTGGTGTTAGTTTAGGGTTAGGATTAGGGTTAGGGTTAGGGTTAGGGTTATGGGTTAGGTTTAGGGTTAGGGTTGAGGTTGGTGTTTAGGTTAGGGTTAGGGTTAGGGTTAGGGTTAGGGCTTAGGCTTAGGGTCAGGGTTGGTTGGGTTAGGGTTAGGGTTTGGTTGGTGTTGGTTTAGGTTAGGGTTAGGGTTTATTGTTAGGGTTAGGGTTAGGGTTAGGGTTAGGGTTGTTTAGGTTAGGTTAGGGTTAGGTTGTAGGGTTAGGGTTGGGTTAGTTAGGTTAGGGTTAGTGTTAGGGTTAGGGTGGTGTATAAAGTTAGGGTAGGTTAGGGTAGGGTTAGGTTAGGGTTGAGGTTGGTGTTAGGGTTAGGGTTAGGGTAAGGTTAGGGTTAGGGTTGAGGTTGGTGTTAGTGTTAGGGTTAGGGTTGGTGTTAGGTAGGATTAGGGTTAGTGTTAGAAGTTTCATGCTGTTAGGGTTAGGATTAGGGTTAGTGTTAGGGTTAGAATTAGGGTTAGGGTTAGGGTAAGGGTTGGTGTTAGGGTTAGGGTTAGGTTAGAGTTAGGGGTAAGGGTTAGGGTTAGGGTTGAGGTTGGTGTTAGAATTAGGGTTAGGGTTAGGGTTAGGGTTAGGGTTAGGGTTAGAATTAGAGTTAGGGTTAGGGTTAGGGTTAGGGTTATGTTAGGGTTAGGGTTAGGGTTAGGGTTAGGGTTAGGGGTTAGGCTTAGGGTTAGTGTTAGGTTAGTTTTAGAGTTAGGGTTAGTGTTAGGGTTGGTGTTAGGTTTAGGGTTAGGGTTAGGGTTAGTGTTAGGGGTTAGGTTAGGGTTAGTGTTAGGTTAAGGTTAGGGTTGGTGTTAGGATTAGGGTTAGGGTTAGGGGTTATGGTTAGGTTTAGGGTTAGAATTTGGGTTAGGGTTAGGGTTAGGTTTAGAGTTAGGGTTAGGTTAGGGGTAGGGTTAGGGTTAGGGTTAGGGTTTAGGCTTAGGGTTAGGTTTAGGGTTGGTGTTAGGGTTAGGGTTAGGGTTAGGGTTAGGGTTAGGGTTAGGGTTAGGGGTTAGGTTAGGGTTAGTGTTAGGGTTAGGGTGAGGGTTGGTGTTAGGGTTAGGGTTAGGTTTAAAGTTATGGTTAGGGTTAGGGTTAGAATTAGGGTTAGGGTTAGGGTTAGGGTTAGGGTTAGGGATTTCGGTTAGGGTTAGTGTTAGGGTTAGGGTTAGGGTTAGGGTTAGTGTTAGGGGTTAGGTTTAGGGTTAGAGCTGAGGTTGGTGTTAAGGTTAGGGTTAGGGTTATGGTTAGGTTTAGGGTTAGGGGTTAGGCTTAGGGTTAGGGTTAGGGTTAGTGTTAGGGGTTAGGTTTAGGGTTAGAGCTGAGGTTGGTGTTAAGGTTAGGGTTAGGGTTATGGTTATGGTTAGGGTTAGAATTAGGGTTAGGGTTAGGGTTAGGGTTAGGGTTAGGTTAGGGTAAGGGTTAGGGTTAGGGTTAGGGGTTAGGTTAGCGTTCTGGTTAGGGTTGGTGTTAGGGTTAGGGTTAGGGTTAGGGTTTGTGTTAGGTTTAGGGTTAGGGTTAGGGTTAGGGTTAGGGTTAGAATTAGGGTTAGGGTTAGGGTTAGGGTTAGGTTTGGTGTTAGGGTTAGGGTTAGGTTACGGTTAAGGTTAGGGTTAGGGTTAGGGGTTAGGGTTAGGTTTAGGGTTGAGGTTGGTGTTAGGGTTAGGGTTAGGGTTAGGGTTAGGGTTAGGGTTGAGGTTGGTGTTAGGGTTAGTGTTTGGGTTAGGGTTAGGGGTTAGGTTAGGGTTACTGTTAGGGTTAGGGTTACGGTTGGTGTTAGGGTTAGGGTTAGGTTAGGGTTAGGGTTAGGGTTAAGGTTAGGGTTTGTGTTAGGTTTAGGGTTAGGGTTAAGGTTAGGGTTAGGTTAGGGTTAGTGTTAGGGTTAGGGTTAGGGTTGGTGTTAGGGTTAGGGTTAGGTTAGGGTTAGGGTTAGGGTTAGGGTTAGGGTTAGGTGTTAGGTTTAGGGTTAGGGTTGAGGTTGGTGTGAAGGTTAGGATTAGGGTTAGGGTTAGGGTTAGGGGTTAGGCTTAGGGTTAGGATTAGGGTTGGTGTTAGTGTTAGGGTTAGGGTTACGGTTGGTGTTAGGTTTAGGGTTAGGTTTTGGGTTAATGTTAGGGTTAGGGGTTAGGTTAGGGTTAGTGTTAGGGTTAGGGTTACGGTTGGTGTTAGGATTAGGGTTAGGGTTAGGGTTATGATTAGGGTTAGGGTAAGAATTAGGGTTAGGGTTAGGGTTAGGGTTAGGGTTGGTGTTAGAGTTAGGGCTGGGTTAGGGTTAGGGTTAGGGTTAGGTTTAGGTTTAGGGGTTAGGGTTAGGGTTAGGGATGAGGTTGGTGTTAGGGTTAGGGTTAGGGTTAGGGTTA
>NW_027669064.1:32500-67500 GCF_964194185.1 Rhinolophus hipposideros
CTAACCATAGGCCCACCACCATCCCTACCCCTAGCCACAGCTCCCACTCCTGGTCCTAGGCCTACTCCGAGGTTTACACCGAAACCCACCCCTTGCCCTTTGACTACTTCAGCGCTACGCCTACCGCTCCCACTAGCCCTACCTCGGGCCCTAGACCAACGCCCAGTGCTCCCTCTAGTCCGAGGCTTACCACTTGCATGACGCCGACCAGTACACCTTGCCCTACCGTTAGCCAGAGCACTAACCAGTGTCCTACGAAATCACCCTGGACCCACCCTTAGCCACACCCTAATCCAGCCCTACATCCGTTCCGAGTCCTAGGACTACCCGGAGCTTTCCCGTGACAACTACCCCTAGCCCTCGGCCATCCCCTACCACTACCACTAGTCTTAGGCCTAACATGTCCCCTAACCGTAACACTGCCCGTGGGCCTCAGCCAACCACTACCCCTTCACCTAACCCTACCCCGAGCACTACCCCTTGCCCTAGGCCTACGCCTAGCACTACCTCTGGTCCTACCCCTACCACTGGCCTTACAGCTCCCCCTATCCATAGGCCCACCCCCATCCCTACCCCTATCCACAACTCCAAATCCTAGCCCAAAGCCTATTCCGAGGTTTATTCCTACACCCACACCTTGCCCTATGCCTACAGCAGTGCTACGCCTACTGCTCCCACTAGCCCTAGCTCGGGCCCTAGACCAACGTCCAGTGCTCCCTCTTGTCCGAGGCCTACCACTTGCCCGACGCCGACCAGTACACCTTGCCCTACCGTTAGCCAGAGCACTAAACCGTGTCCTACGAAATCACCCTGGACCCACACTTACCACACCATAATCCAGCCCTACAACCGTTCCGAGTCCTAGGACTACCCGGAGCCCTCCTGTGGCACCTACCCCTAGCCCTCGGCAAACCCCTACCACTACCACTAGTCCTAGGCCTAACATGAGCCCTAACCATAACACTGCCCGTGGGACTCTGCCAACCACTAGCACTTCACATAACCTTACCCCAAGCTCTACCCCTCGCCCTAGGCCTACGCCTAGCACTACCTCTGGTCCTACCCCTATCCCTGGCCCTACAGCTCCTCCTACCCAGAGGCCCACCCCCATCCCTACCCCTAGCCACAGCTCCAACTCCTGGCCCTAGGCCTACTCCGAGGTTTACCCCGACACCCACCCCTTGCCCTTTGACTACCCCAGCGCTACGCCTACCGCTCCCACTAGCCCTACATCGGTCCCTAGACCAACGCCCAGTGCTCACTCTAGTCCGAGGCCTAGCACTTGCCCGTCGCCGACCACTACACCTTGCCCTACCATAGCCACAGCACTAACCCGTGTCCTATGAAAACACCCTGGACCCACCCTTACCACACCCTAATCCAGCCCTAAATCCGTTCCGAGTCCTACGACTACCCGGAGCCCTCCCGTGACACCTACCCCTAGCCCTCGGCCATCCCCTACCACTACCACTAGTCCTAGGCCTAACATGAGCCCTAACCCTAACACTGCCCGTGGGCCTCTGCGCACCACTAGCCCTTCACCTAACCCTACCCCGAGCACTACGCCTCGCCCTAGGCTTACGCCTAACACTACCTCTGGTCCTACTCCAACCCCTGGCCCTACAGCTCTCACTGCCCCTAGGCCCACCCCCATCCCTACCCCTAGCCACAGCTCCCACTTTTGGCACTAGGCCTACTCCGAGGTTAACCTCGACACCCACCCCTTGCTCTATGCCTACCCCAGCGCTACGCCTACTACTCCCACTAGCCCTAGCTCGGGCTCTAGACCAACGCGCATGGCTCCCTCTAGTCCGAGGCCTAGAACTTGCCCGTCGCAGACCAGTACACCTTGCCCTTATTTGGGTTAGGGTTAGGGTTAGGGTTAGGGTTAGGGTTAGGGTTAGGGTTAGGGTTAGGGTTAGGGTTGGTGTTAGGTTTAGGGTTAGGGTTAGGGTTAGGGTTAGGGTTAGAGTTAGGGTTAGGGTTAGAATTTGGGTTAGGGTTAGGGTTAGGGTTAGGGTTAGAGTTAGGGTTAGGGTTAGAATTAGGGTTAGGGTTAGGGTTAGGGTTAGGGTTGGTGTTAGTGTTAGTGTTAAGTTAGGGTTAGGGTTAGGGTTAGGGGTTAGGGTTAGGGTTAGGGTTGAGGTTGGTGTTAAGGTTAGGGTTAGGGTTAGGGTAAGGGTTAGGGTTAGGGTTAGGGTTAGGGTTAGGGTTAGGGATGGTTTAGGGTTAGGGTTAGGGTTAGGGTTAGGGTTAGGGTTGGTGTTAGGTTTAGGGTTATGGTTAGGGTTAGGGTTAAGGTTAGAATTAGGGGTTAGGTTAGGGTTAGTGTTAGGGTTACGTTTAGGGTTGGTGTTAGGGTTAGGGTTAGGGTTAGGGTTAGGGTTTAGGGTTAGGGTTAGGGGTTAGGGTTAGAGTTAGGGTTAGGGTTAGGGTTAGGGTTAGGGTTAGGGTTGGTGTTAGGTTTAGAATTAGGGTTGGTGTTAGGGTTAGGGTTAGGTTAGGGTTAGGGTTAGGGTTAGGGTTAGGGTTAGGGGTTAGGGTTAGGGTTAGGGTTGAGGATGGTGTTAGGGTTAGGGTTAGGGTTATGGTTAGGGTTAGGGTTAGGGTTGAGGTTGGTGTTAGGGTTAGGGTTAGGGTTGGTGTTAGGTTTAGGGTTAGGGTTAGTGTTAGGGTTAGGGGTTAGGTTAGGGTTAGTGTTAGGGTTAGGGTTAGGGTTAGGGTTAGGGTTGGTGTTAGGGTTAGGGTTAGGGTTAGGGTTATGGTTATGGTTAGGGTTAGAATTCGGGTTAGGGTTAGGGCTAGGGCTAGGGTTCGGGTTAGGGTTAGGTTTAGGGTTAGGGTTAGGGTTAGGGTTAGGGTTGGTGTTAGGTTTAGGGTTAGGGTTAGGGTTAGGGTTAGGGTTAGGGTTAGGGTTAGGGGTTAGGTTAGGGTTAGTGTTAGGGTTAGTGTTAGGGTTAGGGTTAGGGTTGGTGTTAGGTTTAGGGTTAGGGTTAGGATTAGGGTTAGGGTTAGGGTTAGGGTTAGGGGTTAGGTTAGGGTTAGTGTTAGGGTTAGGGTTAGGGTAAGGGTTAGGGGATAGGGTTAAGTTTAGTGTTAGGGTTAGGGTTAGGGTTAGGGTTAGGGTTATGGTTAGGGTTAGGGTTAGGGTTAGGGTTAGGTTACCCCAAGCACTACCCCTCGCCCTAGGCCTACGCCTAGCACTACCTCTGGTTTTACCCCTACCCCTGGCCCTACAGCTCCCCCTACCCTTAGGCCCACCCCCATCCCTACCTTTAGCCACAGCTCCCACTCCTGGTCCTCGGCCTACTCTGAGGTTTACCCCGACACCCACCCCTTACCCTTTGCCTACTTCAGCGCTAGGCCTACCGCTCCCACTAGCCCTACCTCAGGCCCTAGACCAACGCCCAGTGCTCCCTCTAGTCCGAGGTTTACCACTTGCATGACGCCGACCAGTACACCTTGCCCTATTGTTAGCCAGAGCACTAACCCGTGTTTTATGAAATCACCCTGGACCCACCCTTACCACACCCTAATCCAGCCCTACACTCGTTCCGTGTCCTAGGACTACCCGGACCCCTCCCGTGACACCTACCCCTAGCCCTCGCCAACACCTACCACTACCACTAGTCCTAGGCCTAGCATGACCCCTAACCCTAACATTGCTTGTGGGCCTCTGCCAACCACTAGCCCTTCACCTAAACCTACCCCGAGCACTACCCCTCGCCCTAGGCCTACGCCTAGCACTACCTCTTGTCCTACCCCTACCCCTGGCCCTACAGCTCCCCCTACCCATAGTCCCACCCCCATCCCTACCCCTAGCCAAAGCTCCAAGTCCTGGCCCTAGGCCTACTCCGAGGTTTACCCCGACACCCACCCTTTCCCTTTGCCTACCCCAGCGCTACGCCTACCGCTTCCACTAGCCCTACCTCGGTCCCTAGACCAACGCCCAGTGCTCACTCTAGTCCGAGGCCTAGCACGTGCCCGTCGCCGACCACTACACCTTGCCCTACCATAGCCAGAGCACTTCCCGTGACCTACGAAAACACCCTGGACCCACCCTTACCACACTTTAATCCAGCCCTAAATCCGATCCGAGTCCTAGCACTACCCGGAGCCCTCCCGTGACACCTACACCTAGCCCTCGTCCATCCCCTACCACTACCACTAGTCCTAGGCCTAACATGAGCCCTAACCCTAACACTGCCCGTGGGCCTCTGCCCACAACTAGCCCTTCACCTAACCCTACCCCGAGCACTACGCCTCGCTCTAGGCTTACGCCTAACACTACGTCTGGTGCTAATCCTACCCCTGGCCCTACAGCGCCCCCTACCCATAAGCCCACCCCCATCCCTACCACTAGCCACAGCTCCCACTCCTGTCCCTAGGCGTACTCCGAGGTTTACCTCGACACCCACCCCTTGCCCTATACCTACCCCAGCGCTACGCCTACTACTCCCACTAGCTCTAGCTCGGGCTCTAGACCAACGCGCATGGCTCCCTCTAGTCCGAGGCCTAGAACTTTTCCGTCGCTGACCAGTACACCTTGCCCTTATTTGGGTTAGGGTTAGGGATAGGGTTAGGTTTAGGGTTAGGGTTTGTGTTAGGTTTAGGGTTAGGTTTAGGGTTAGGGTTGGTGTTAGGGTTAGGGTTAGGTTAGGGTTAGGCTTAGGGTTAGGGTTAGGGTTAGGGTTAGGGTTGGTGTTAGGGTTAGGGTTAGGGTTAGTGTTAGGATTAGGGTCAGAGTTAGGGTTAGGGTTAGAATTAGGGTTAGGGTTAGGGTTAGGGTTAGGGTTGGTGTTAGGGTTAGGGTTAGGTTAGGGTTAAGGTTAGGGTTAGTGTTAGGGGTTAGGGTTAGGGTTAGGGTTGAGGTTGGTGTTAGGGTTAGGGTTAGGGTTAGGGTTAGGGTTAGGGTTGAGTTTGGTGTTAGGGTTAGGGTTAGGTTTAGGGTTAGGGGTTAGGTTAGGGTTAGTGTTAGGGTTAGGGTTAGGGTAAGAATTAGGGGATAGGGTTAGGTTTAGTGTTAGGGTTAGGGTTAGGGTTGGTGTTAGGTTTAGGGTTAGGGTTAGGGTTAGGGTTAGGGTTATGGTTAGGGTTAGGGTTAGGGTTAGGGTTAGGTTACTCCAAGCACTACCCCTCGCCCTAGGCCTACGCCTAGCACTACCTCTGGTCCTACCCCTACTCCTGGCCCTACAGCTCCCCCTACCCATAGGCCCACCCCCATCCCTACCTTTAGCCACAGCTCCCACTCCTGGTCCTAGGCCTCCTCTGAGGTTTACCCCGACACCCACCCCTTGCCCTTTGCCTACTTCAGCGCTAGGCCTACCGCTCCCACTAGCCCTACCTCAGGCCCTAGACCAACGCCCAGTGATCCCTCTAGTCCGAGGTTTACCACTTGCATGACGCCGACCAGTACACCTTGCCCTATTGTTAGCCAGAGCACTAACCCGTGTTTTATGAAATCACCCTGGACCCACCCTTACCACACCCTAATCCAGCCCTACACTCATTCCGTGTCCAAGGACTACCCGGAGCCCTCCCGTGACACCTACCCCTAGCCCTCGCCAACCCCTACCACTACCACTAGTCCTAGGCCTAACATGACCCCTAACCCTAACATTGCCCGTGGGCCTCTGCCAACCACTAGCCTTTCACCTAAACCTACCCCGAGCACTACCCCTCGCCCTAGGCCTACGCCTAGCACTACCTCTTGTCCTACCCCTACCCCTGGCCCTACAGCTCCCCCTAACCATAGGCCCACCCCATCCCTACCCCTAGCCAAAGCTGCAACTCCTGGCCCTAGGCCTACTCCGAGGTTTACCCCGACACCCACCCCTTGCCCTTTGACTACCCCAGCGCTACGCCTACCGCTTCCACTAGCCCTACCTCGGTCCCTAGACCAACGCCCAGTGCTCACTCTAGTCTGAGGCCTAGCACTTGCCCGTCGCCGACCACTACACCTTGCTCTACCATAGCCAGAGCACTAACCCGTGTCCTACGAAAACACCCTGGACCCACCCTTACCACACCATAATCCAGCCCTAAATACGTTCCGAGTCCTAGGACTACCCGGAGCCCTCCCGTGACACCTACACCTAGCCCTCGGCCATCCCCTACCACTACCACTAGTCCTAGGCCTAACATGAGCCCTAACCCTAACACTGCCCGTGGGCCTCTGCCCACCACTAGCCCTTCACCTAACCCTACCCCGAGCACTACGCCTCGCCCTAGGCTTACGCCTAACACTAACTCTGGTCCTAATCCAACCCCTGGCCCTACAGCTCTCACTGCCCCCAGGCCCACCCCCATCCCTACCCCTAGCCACAGCTCCCACTCCTGGCACTAGGCCTACTCCGAGTTTAACCTCGACACCCACCCCTTGCCCTATGCCTACCCCAGCGCTACGCCTACTACTCCCACTAGCCCTAGCTCGGGCTCTAGACCATCGCGCATGGCTCCCTCTAGTCCAAGGCCTAGAACTTGCCCGTGGCAGACCAGTACACCTTGCCCTTATTTGGGTTAGGGTTAGGGATAGGGTTAGGTTTAGGGTTAGGGTTTGTGTTAGGTTTAGGGTTAGGTTTAGGGTTAGGGTTGGTGTTAGGGTTAGGGTTAGGTTAGGGTTAGGCTTAGGGTTAGGGTTAGGGTTAGGGTTAGGGTTAGGGTTGGTGTTAGGTTTAGGGTTAGGGTTAGGATTAGGGTTAGGGTTAGGGTTAGGGTTAGGGGTTAGGTTAGGGTTAGTGTTAGGGTTAGGGTTAGGGTAAGGGTTAGGGGATAGGGTTAAGTTTAGTGTTAGGGTTAGGGTTAGGGTTAGGGTTAGGGTTAGGGTTATGGTTAGGGTTAGGGTTAGGGTTAGGGTTAGGTTACCCCAAGCACTACCCCTCGCCCTAGGCCTACGCCTAGCACTACCTCTGGTTTTACCCCTACCCCTGGCCCTACAGCTCCCCCTACCCTTAGGCCCACCCCCATCCCTACCTTTAGCCACAGCTCCCACTCCTGGTCCTAGGCCTACTCTGAGGTTTACCCCGACACCCACCCCTTACCCTTTGCCTACTTCAGCGCTAGGCCTACCGCTCCCACTAGCCCTACCTCAGGCCCTAGACCAACGCCCAGTGCTCCCTCTAGTCCGAGGTTTACCACTTGCATGACGCCGACCAGTACACCTTGCCCTATTGTTAGCCAGAGCACTAACCCGTGTTTTATGAAATCACCCTGGACCCACCCTTACCACACCCTAATCCAGCCCTACACTCGTTCCGTGTCCTAGGACTACCCGGACCCCTCCCGTGACACCTACCCCTAGCCCTCGCCAACACCTACCACTACCACTAGTCCTAGGCCTAGCATGACCCCTAACCCTAACATTGCTTGTGGGCCTCTGCCAACCACTAGCCCTTCACCTAAACCTACCCCGAGCACTACCCCTCGCCCTAGGCCTACGCCTAGCACTACCTCTTGTCCTACCCCTACCCCTGGCCCTACAGCTCCCCCTACCCATAGTCCCACCCCCATCCCTACCCCTAGCCAAAGCTCCAAGTCCTGGCCCTAGGCCTACTCCGAGGTTTACCCCGACACCCACCCTTTCCCTTTGCCTACCCCAGCGCTACGCCTACCGCTTCCACTAGCCCTACCTCGGTCCCTAGACCAACGCCCAGTGCTCACTCTAGTCCGAGGCCTAGCACGTGCCCGTCGCCGACCACTACACCTTGCCCTACCATAGCCAGAGCACTTCCCGTGACCTACGAAAACACCCTGGACCCACCCTTACCACACTTTAATCCAGCCCTAAATCCGATCCGAGTCCTAGCACTACCCGGAGCCCTCCCGTGACACCTACACCTAGCCCTCGTCCATCCCCTACCACTACCACTAGTCCTAGGCCTAACATGAGCCCTAACCCTAACACTGCCCGTGGGCCTCTGCCCACAACTAGCCCTTCACCTAACCCTACCCCGAGCACTACGCCTCGCTCTAGGCTTACGCCTAACACTACGTCTGGTGCTAATCCTACCCCTGGCCCTACAGCGCCCCCTACCCATAAGCCCACCCCCATCCCTACCACTAGCCACAGCTCCCACTCCTGGCCCTAGGCCTACTCCGAGGTTTACCTCGACACCCACCCCTTGCCCTATACCTACCCCAGCGCTACGCCTACTACTCCCACTAGCTCTAGCTCGGGCTCTAGACCAACGCGCATGGCTCCCTCTAGTCCGAGGCCTAGAACTTGCCCGTCGCTGACCAGTACACCTTGCCCTTATTTGGGTTAGGGTTAGGGATAGGGTTAGGTTTAGGGTTAGGGTTTGTGTTAGGTTTAGGGTTAGGTTTAGGGTTAGGGTTGGTGTTAGGGTTAGGGTTAGGTTAGGGTTAGGCTTAGGGTTAGGGTTAGGGTTAGGGTTAGGGTTGGTGTTAGGGTTAGGGTTAGGGTTAGTGTTAGGATTAGGGTCAGAGTTAGGGTTAGGGTTAGAATTAGGGTTAGGGTTAGGGTTAGGGTTAGGGTTGGTGTTAGGGTTAGGGTTAGGTTAGGGTTAAGGTTAGGGTTAGTGTTAGGGGTTAGGGTTAGGGTTAGGGTTGAGGTTGGTGTTAGGGTTAGGGTTAGGGTTAGGGTTAGGGTTAGGGTTGAGTTTGGTGTTAGGGTTAGGGTTAGGTTTAGGGTTAGGGGTTAGGTTAGGGTTAGTGTTAGGGTTAGGGTTAGGGTAAGAATTAGGGGATAGGGTTAGGTTTAGTGTTAGGGTTAGGGTTAGGGTTGGTGTTAGGTTTAGGGTTAGGGTTAGGGTTAGGGTTAGGGTTAGGGTTATGGTTAGGGTTAGGGTTAGGGTTAGGGTTAGGTTACTCCAAGCACTACCCCTCGCCCTAGGCCTACGCCTAGCACTACCTCTGGTCCTACCCCTACTCCTGGCCCTACAGCTCCCCCTACCCATAGGCCCACCCCCATCCCTACCTTTAGCCACAGCTCCCACTCCTGGTACTAGGCCTCCTCTGAGGTTTACCCCGACACCCACCCCTTGCCCTTTGCCTACTTCAGCGCTACGCTTACCGCTCCCACTAGCCCTACCTCAGGCCCTAAACCAACGCCCAGTGCTCCCTCTAGTCCGAGGTTTACCACTTGCATGACGCCGACCAGTACACCTTGCCCTATTGTTAGCCAGAGCACTAACCCGTGTTTTATGAAATCACCCTGGACCCACCCTTACCACACCCTAATCCAGCCCTACACTCATTCCGTGTCCAAGGACTACCCGGAGCCCTCCCGTGACACCTACCCCTAGCCCTCGCCAACCCCTACCACTACCACTAGTCCTAGGCCTAACATGACCCCTAACCCTAACATTGCCCGTGGGCCTCTGCCAACCACTAGCCTTTCACCTAAACCTACCCCGAGCACTACCCCTCGCCCTAGGCCTACGCCTAGCACTACCTCTTGTCCTACCCCTACCCCTGGCCCTACAGGTCCCCCTAACCATAGGCCCACCCCATCCCTACCCCTAGCCAAAGCTGCAACTCCTGGCCCTAGGCCTACTCCGAGGTTTACCCCGACACCCACCCCTTGCCCTTTGACTACCCCAGCGCTACGCCTACCGCTTCCACTAGCCCTACCTCGGTCCCTAGACCAACGCCCAGTGCTCACTCTAGTCTGAGGCCTAGCACTTGCCCGTCGCCGACCACTACACCTTGCTCTACCATAGCCAGAGCACTAACCCGTGTCCTACGAAAACACCCTGGACCCACCCTTACCACACCATAATCCAGCCCTAAATACGTTCCGAGTCCTAGGACTACCCGGAGCCCTCCCGTGACACCTACACCTAGCCCTCGGCCATCCCCTACCACTACCACTAGTCCTAGGCCTAACATGAGCCCTAACCCTAACACTGCCCGTGGGCCTCTGCCCACCACTAGCCCTTCACCTAACCCTACCCCGAGCACTACGCCTCGCCCTAGGCTTACGCCTAACACTAACTCTGGTCCTAATCCAACCCCTGGCCCTACAGCTCTCACTGCCCCTAGGCCCACCCCCATCCCTACCCCTAGCCACAGCTCCCACTCCTGGCACTAGGCCTACTCCGAGTTTAACCTCGACACCCACCCCTTGCCCTATGCCTACCCCAGCGCTACGCCTACTACTCCCACTAGCCCTAGCTCGGGCTCTAGACCATCGCGCATGGCTCCCTCTAGTCCAAGGCCTAGAACTTGCCCGTGGCAGACCAGTACACCTTGCCCTTATTTGGGTTAGGGTTAGGGTTAGAGTTAGGGTTAGGGTTGGTGTTAGGTTTAGGGTTAGGGTTAGGGTTAGGGTTAGGGATAGAGTTAGGGTTAGGGTTAGAATTTGGGTTAGGGTTAGGGTTAGGGTTAGGGTTGTGTTAGGTTTAGGGTTAGGTTAGGGTTAGCGTTAGGGTTAGGGTTAGGGTTAGGGTTGGTGTTAGGGTTAGGCTTAGGGTTAGGGTTAGGGTTAGGTTTAGAGTTAGGGTTAGGGTTAGAATTAGGGTTAGGGTTAGGGTTAGGGGTTAGGGTTAGGGTTAGGGTTGAGGTTGGTGTTAAGGTTAGGGTTAGGGTTAGGGTAAGGGTTAGGGTTAGGGTTAGGGTTAGGTTCAGGGTTAGGGTTAGGGTTGGTTTAGGGTTAGGGTTAGGGTTAGGGTTAGGGTTAGGTTTAGGGTTAGGGGTTATGTTAGGGTTAGTGTTAGGGTGAGGGTTAGGGTTGATGTTAGTGTTAGGGTTAGGGTTAGGGTTATGGTTAGGGTTAGGGTTTGAATTAGGGTTAGGGTTAGGGTTAGGGTTAGGGTTAGGGTTAGGTTAGGGTTAGGGTTAGGTTTAGGGTTAGGGTTAGGGTTAGGGTGGGTGTTAGGTTTAGCGTTAGGGTTAGGGTTAGGGTTAGGATTAGGGGTTAGGTTAGGGTTAGTGTTAGGGTTAGGGTTAGAGTTGGTGTTAGGATTAGGGTTAGGGTTAGGGTTATGGTTAGGATTAGGGTTAGAATTACGGTTAGGGTTAGGGTTAGGGTTAGGGTTAGGGGTTAGGTTAGGGTTAGTGTTAGGGTTAGGTTTGGTGTTAGGATTAGGGTTAGGGTTAGGGTTATGTTTAGAGTTAGAGTTAGAATTAGGGTTAGGTTTAGGGTTAGGGTTAGGGTTAGGGTTAGGTTTAGGTTAGGGTTAGGGTTAGGGTTAGGGTTAGGGTTAGTGTTAGGGGTTAGGCTTAGGGTTAGGGTTAGGGTTGGTGTTAGGGTTAGGGTTAGGGTTAGGGTTAGGGTTGGTGTTAGGTTTAGGGTTATGGTTAGGGTTAGGGTTAAGGTTAGAATTAGGGGTTAGGTTAGGGTTAGTGTTAGGCTTAGGGTAAGGGTTGGTGTTAGGGTTAGGGTTAGGGTTAGGTTTAGGGTTAGGGTTAGGGTTGGTTTAGGGTTAGGGTTAGGGTTAGGGTTAGGGTTAGGGTTAGGGTTGGTGTTAAGTTAGGGTTAGGGTTAGGGTTAGGGTTAGGGGTTAGGCTTAGGGTTAGGGTTAGGGTTGGTGTTAGGGTTAGGGTTAGGGTTAGGCTTGGTGTTAGGTTTAGGGTTAGGGTTAGGGTTAGGTTTAGGGTTAGGGGTTATGTTAGGGTTAGTGTTAGGGTGAGGGTTAGGGTTGATGTTAGTGTTAGGGTTAGGGTTAGGGTTATGGTTAGGGTTAGGGTTTGAATTAGGGTTAGGGTTAGGGTTAGGGTTAGGGTTAGGTTAGGGTTAGGGTTAGGGTTAGGGTTAGGGTTTGGGGTTAGGCTTAGGGTTAGGGTTAGGGTTGGTGTTAGGGTTAGGGTTAGGGTTAGGCTTGGTGTTAGGTTTAGGGTTAGGGTTAGGGTTAGGTTTAGGGTTAGGGGTTATGTTAGGGTTAGTGTTAGGGTGAGGGTTAGGGTTGATGTTAGTGTTAGGGTTAGGGTTAGGGTTATGGTTAGGGTTAGGGTTTGAATTAGGGTTAGGATTAGGGTTAGGGTTAGGGTTAGGGTTAGGGTTAGGTTAGGGTTAGGGTTAGGTTTAGGGTTAGGGGTTATGTTAGGGTTAGTGTTAGGGTGAGGGTTAGGGTTGGTGTTAGTGTTAGGGTTAGGGTTAGGGTTAGAATTAGGGTTAGGGTTTGTGTTAGGGTTAGGTTGGGTTGGTGTTAGGGTTAGGGTTAGGGTTAGGGTTAGAATTAGGGTTAGGGTTAGAGTTAGGGTTAGGGTTGGTGTTAGGGTTAGGGTTAGGTTAGGGTTAGGGTTAGGGTTAGGGTTAGGGTTAGGGTTGGTGTTAGGGTTAGGGTTAGGTTAGGGTTAGTGTTAGGGTTAGGGTTAGGGTTGGTGTTAGGTTTAGGGTTAGGTTTAGGTTTAGGGTTGTTGTTAGGTTTAGGGTTAGGGTTAGGGTTATGTTTATGGTTAGGGTTAGGGTTAGGGTTAGGTTACCCCGAGCACTACTCCTCGCTCTAGGCCTACGCCTCCCACTACCTCTGGTCCTACCCCTACCCCTGGCCCTACCGCTCCACCTACCCATAGGCCCACCCCCATCCCTACCCCTAGCCACAGCTCCCACTCCTGGTCCTAGGCCTACTCTGAGGTTTACCCCGACACCCACCCCTTGCCCTTTGCCTACCCCAGCGCTACGCCTAACTCTCCCATTAGCCCTACCTTGGGCCCTAGACCAACGCCCAGTGCTCACTCTAATCCGAGGCCTAGCACTTGACCGTCGCCGACCAGTACACCTTGACTTACCGTTAGCCAGAGCACTAAGCCTTGTCCTACCAAATCACCCTGGACCCACCCTTAGCCACACCCTAATCCAGCCCTACACCTGTTCCGAGTCCTAGGACTACCCTGAGCCCTCCCGTGACAACTACCCTTAGCCCTCGGCTAACCCCTACCACTACCACTCGTCCTAGGCCTAACATGAGCCCTAACCCTAACACTGCTCGTTGGCCTATGCCAACCACTAGCCCTTCACCTAACCCTACGACGAACACAACCCCTCGCCCAGGCCTACGCCTAGCACTACCTCTGGTCCTACCCCTACCCCTGGCACTACAGCTCCCCCTACCCATAGGCCCACCCCCATCCCTACCCCTAGGCACAGCTCCCACTCCTGGCCCTAGGCTTACTCCGAGGTTTACCTCGACACCCACCCCTTGTCGTATGCCTACTCCAGGGCTACGCCTACAGCTTTCACTAGCCCTACCTCGGGATCTAGACCAACGCCCAGTGCTCACTTTAGTCCGAGGCCAAGCACTTGCCCGTCGCCGACCAGTACACCTTGCCCTACCGTTAGCCAGAGCACTAACCCGTGTCCTACCAAATCACCCTGGACCCACCCTTAGCCACACCCTAATCCAGCCCTACATCCGTTCTGAGTCCTAGGACTACCCGGAACCCTCCCGTGACACCTACCCCTAGCCCTCGGCCGTCCCCTACCACTACCACTAGTCCTAGGCCTAACATGAGAACTAACCCTAACACTGCCCGTGGGCCTCTGCCAACCACTAGCCCTTCATCTAACCCTACCCCGAGCACTACCCCTCGCCCTAGGCCTACGCCTAGCACTCCTCTGTTCCTACCCCTACCCCTGGCCCTACAGCTCCCCCTACCCATAGGCCCACCCCCATCCTTAACCCTAGGCACAACTCCTACTCCAGGCCCAAAATCTACTCCGAGGTTTACCCCGACACCCACTCCTTGCCCTATGCCTACCCCAGTGCTACGCCTACCGCTCCCACTAACGCTAGCTTGGTCCCTATACCAACGCCCAGTGCTCCCTCTAGTCCAAGGCCTACCACTTGCCCAACGCCGAACAGTACACCTTGCCCTACCGTTAACCAGAGCACTAACCCGTGTTCTACAAAATCATCATGGACCCACACTTACAACACCCTAATCCAGCCCTACACCGGTTTTGAGTCCTAGGACTACTCAAAGCCCTCCCGTGACACCTACCCCTAGCCCTCGGCCAACCCCTACCACTACCACTAGTCCTAGTCCTAAATGAGCCCTAACCAGAACACTGCCCGTGGGCCTCTGCCAACCACTAGCCCTTCACCTAACCCTACCCCGAGCACTACCCTTCACCCTAGGCCTACGCCTAAAACTACCTCTGGTCCTACCTCTACCCCTGGCCCTACAGCTCCCCCTACCCATAGGCCCACCCCCATTCCTAACCCTAGCCACAGCTCCCACTTCTGGCCCTAGGCCTACACCGAGGTTTACCTCGACACCCACCTCTTGCCCTATGCCTACCCCAGCTCTACGCCTACCGCTCCCACTAGCCCTAGCTCAGCCCTAGACCAACGCCCATGGCTCCCTCTTGTCCGAGGCCTAGAACTAGCCCGTCGCTGACCAGTACACCTTGCCCTTGTTAGGTTTGAGTTAGGGTTAGGGTTAGGGTTAGGGTTTAGTTTTAGGGTTAGGGTTAGGGTTGGTGTTAGGGTTAGGGTTCGGGTTAGGGTTAGGGTTAGGGTTAGGGGTTAGGCTTAGGGTTAGGGTTAGGGTTGGTGTTAGGGTTACGTTAGGGTTAGGGTTGGTGTTAGGTTTAGTGTTACGGTTAGGGTTAGGTTTAGGGTTAGGTGTTACGTTAGGGTTAGTGTTAGGGTGAGGGTTAGGGTTGGTGTTAGGGTTAGGGTTAGGGTTAGGGTTATAATTAGGGTTAGGGTTTGAATTAGGGTTAGGGTTAGGGTTAGGGTTAGGGTTAGGGTTAGGTTAGGGTTAGGGTTAGGGTTAGGGTTAGGGTTAGGGTTAGGGTTTAGGCTTAGGGTTAGGGTTAGGGTTGGTGTTAGGGTTAGGGTTAGGGTTAGGGTTAGGGTTAGGGGTTAGGTTAGGGTTAGTGTTAGGGTTAGGGTGAGGGTTGGTGTTAGGGTTAGGGTTGGTGTTAGGGTTAGGGTTGGTGTTAGGTTTAGGGTTACGGTTAGGGTTAGGTTTAGGGTTAGGGGTTACGTTAGGGTTAGTGTTAGGGTGAGGGTTAGGGTTGGTGTTAGGGTTAGGGTTAGGGTTAGGGTTATGGTTAGGGTTAGGGTTTGAATTAGGGTTAGGGTTAGGGTTAGGATTAGGGTTAGGTTAGGGTTAGGGTTAGGGTTAGGGTTAGGGTTAGGGGTTAGGCTTAGGGTTAGGGTTAGGGTTGGTGTTAGGGTTAGGGTTAGGGTTAGGGTTAGGGTTGGTGTTAGTTTTAGGGTTAGGGTTAGGGTTAGGGTTAGGGTTAGGGGTTAGGTTAGGGTTAGTGTTAGGGTTAGGGTGAGGGTTGGTGTTAGGGTTAGGGTTAGGGTTAGTGTTATGGTTAGGTTTAGGGTTAGAATTAGGGTTAGGGTTAGGGTTAGGTTTGGTGTTAGGTTTAGGGTTAGGGTTAGGGTTAGGGTTAGGGTTAGGGATTAGGTTTAGGGTTAGTGTTAGGGTTAGGGTTAGGGTTAGAGTTAGGGTTAAAATCAGGTTACCCCGAGCACTACCCCTCGCCCTAGGCCTACGCCTAGCACTACCTCTGGTCCTACCCCTACCCCTGGCCCTACAGCTCCCCCTAACCATAGGCCCACCACCATCCCTACCCCTAGCCAGAGCTCCCACTCCTGGTCCTAGGCCTACTCCGAGGTTTACACCGAAACCCACCCCTTGCCCTTTGACTACTTCAGCGCTACGCCTACCGCTCCCACTAGCCCTACCTCGGGCCCTAGACCAACGCCCAGTGCTCCCTCTAGTCCGAGGCTTACCACTTGCATGACGCCGACCAGTACACCTTGCCCTACCGTTAGCCAGAGCACTAACCAGTGTCCTACGAAATCACCCTGGACCCACCCTTAGCCACACCCTAATCCAGCCCTACATCCGTTCCGAGTCCTAGGACTACCCGGAGCTTTCCCGTGACAACTACCCCTAGCCCTCGGCCATCCCCTACCACTACCACTAGTCTTAGGCCTAACATGTCCCCTAACCGTAACACTGCCCGTGGGCCTCAGCCAACCACTACCCCTTCACCTAACCCTACCCCGAGCACTACCCCTTGCCCTAGGCCTACGCCTAGCACTACCTCTTGTCCTACCCCTACCCCTGGCCCTACAGCTCCTCCTACCCAGAGGCCCACCCCCATCCCTACCCCTAGCCACAGCTCCAACTCCTGGCCCTAGGCCTACTCCGAGGTTTACCCCGACACCCACCCCTTGCCCTTTGACTACCCCAGCGCTATTCCTAACGCTCCCACTAGCCCTACATCGGTCCCTAGGCCAACGCCCAGTGCTCACTCTAGTCCGAGGCCTAGCACTTGCCCGTCGCCGACCACTACACCTTGCCCTACCATAGCCACAGCACTAACCCGTGTCCTACGAAAACACCCTGGACCCACACTTACCACACCCTAATCCAGCCCTAAATCCGTTCCGAGTCCTACGACTACCCGGAGCCCTCCCGTGACACCTACCCCTAGCCCTCGGCCATCCCCTACCACTACCACTAGTCCTAGGCCTAACATGAGCCCTAACCCTAACACTGCCCGTGGGCCTCTGCGCACCACTAGCCCTTCACCTAACCCTACCCCGAGCACTACGCCTCGCCCTAGGCTTACGCCTAACACTACCTCTGGTCCTACTCCAACCCCTGGCCCTACAGCTCTCACTGCCCCTAGGCCCACCCCCATCCCTACCCCTAGCCACAGCTCCCACTCCTGGCACTAGGCCTACTCCGAGTTTAACCTCGACACCCACCCCTTGCTCTATGCCTACCCCAGCGCTACGCCTACTACTCCCACTAGCCCTAGCTCGGGCTCTAGACCAACGCGCATGGCTCCCTCTAGTCCGAGGCCTAGAACTTGCCCGTCGCAGACCAGTACACCTTGCCCTTATTTGGGTTAGGGTTAGGGTTAGGGTTAGGGTTAGGGTTAGGGTTAGGGTTAGGGTTGGTGTTAGGTTTAGGGTTAGGGTTAGGGTTAGGGTTAGGGTTAGAGTTAGGGTTAGGGTTAGAATTTGGGTTAGGGTTAGGGTTAGGGTTAGGGTTAGAGTTAGGGTTAGGGTTAGAATTAGGGTTAGGGTTAGGGTTAGGGTTAGGGTTGGTGTTAGTGTTAGTGTTAAGTTAGGGTTAGGGTTAGGGTTAGGGGTTAGGGTTAGGGTTAGGGTTGAGGTTGGTGTTAAGGTTAGGGTTAGGGTTAGGGTAAGGGTTAGGGTTAGGGTTAGGGTTAGGGTTAGGGTTAGGGATGGTTTAGGGTTAGGGTTAGGGTTAGGGTTAGGGTTGGTGTTAGGTATAGCGTTAGGGTTAGGGTTAGGGTTAGGGTTAGGGGTTCGGTTAGGGTTAGTGTTAGGGTTAGGGTTAGGGTTGGTGTTAGGATTAGGGTTAGGGTTAGGGTTATGGTTAGGGTTAGGGTTAGAATTAGGGTTAGGGTTAGAGTTAGGGTTAGGGTTAGGGGTTAGGCTTAGTGTTAGGGTTAGGGTTGGTGTTAGGGTTAGGGTTAGGGTTAGGGTTGGTGTTAGGTTTAGTGTTAGGGTTAGGGTTAGGGTTAGGGGTTAGGTTAGGGTTAGTGTTAGGGTTAGGGTTAGGGTTGGTGTTAGGTTAGGGTTAGGGTTAGGGTTAGGGTTAGGGGTTAGGCTTAGGGTTAGGGTTAGGGTTGGTGTTAGGGTTAGGGTTAGGGTTAGGGTTATGGTTAGGGTTAGGGTTTGAATTAGGGTTAGGGTTAGGGTTAGGGTTAGGGTTAGGTTAGGGTTGGGGTTAGGGTTAGGGTTAGGGGTTAGGCTTAGGGTTAGGGTTAGGGTTGGTGTTAGGGTTAGGGTTGGTGTTAGGTTTAGGGTTAGGGTTAGGGTTAGGGTTAGGATTAGGTGTTAGGTTAGGGTTAGTGTTAGGGTTAGGGTGAGGGTTGGTGTTAGGGTTAGGGTTAGGGTTAGGGTTAGGGTTGGTGTTAGGATTAGGGTTAGGGTTAGGGTTATGTTTAGAGTTAGGGTTAGAATTAGGGTTAGGGTTAGGGTTAGGGTTAGGTTTAGGTTAGGGTTAGGGTTAGGGTTAGGGTTAGGGTTAGTGTTAGGCTTAGGGTGAGGGTTGGTGTTAGGGTTAGGGTTAGGTTTAGGTTTATATTTAGGGTTAGGGTTAGAATTAGGGTTTGCGTTAGGGTTAGGGTTAGGGTTGGTGTTAGGTTAGGGTTAGGGTTAGGGTTAGGGTTAGGGGTTAGGCTTAGGGTTAGGGTTAGGGTTGGTGTTAGGGTTAGGGTTAGGGTTAGGGTTATGGTTAGGGTTAGGGTTTGAATTAGGGTTAGGGTTAGGGTTAGGGTTAGGTTAGGGTTGGGGTTAGGGTTAGGGTTAGGGGTTAGGCTTAGTGTTAGGGTTAGGGTTGGTGTTAGGGTTAGGGTTAGGGTTAGGGTTGGTGTTAGGTTTAGGGTTAGGGTTAGGGTTAGGGTTAGGATTAGGTGTTAGGTTAGGGTTAGTGTTAGGGTTAGGGTGAGGTTTGGTGTTAGGGTTAGGGTTAGGGTTAGGGTTAGGGTTAGGGTTATGGTTAGGGTTAGGGTTAGAATTAGGGTTAGGGTTAGGGTTAGGGTTCGGGTTAGGGTTAGGGATTAGGTTTAGGGTTAGTGTTAGGGTTAGGGTTAGGGTTAGGGTTAGGGTTAGGGTTAAAGTCAGGTTACCCCGAGCACTACCCCTCGCCCTAGGCCTACGCCTAGCACTACCTCTGGTCCTACCCCTACACCTGGCCCTACAGCTCCCTCTACCCATAGGCCCACCCCCATCCCTACCCCTAGCCACAGCTGCCAATCCTGGTCCTAGGCCTACTCCGAGGTTTACCCCGACACCCACCCCTTTCCCTTTGCCTACCCCAGCGCTACGCCTACCGCTCCCACTAGCCCTACCTCGGTCCCTAGACCAACGCCCAGTGCTCACTCTAGTCCGAGGCCTTGCACTTGCCCGTCGCCGACCACTACACCTTGCCCTACCATAGCCAGAGCACTAACCCGTGTCCTACGAAAACACCCTGGACCCACCCTTACCACACCCTAATCCAGCCCTAAATCCGTTCCGAGTCCTAAGACTACCCGCAGCCCTCCCGTGACACCTACCCCTAGCCCTCGGCCATTTCCTACCACTACCACTAGTCCTAGGCCTAACATGAGCCCTAACCCTAACACTACCCGTGGGCCTCTGCCCACCACTAGCCCTTCACCTAACCCTACCTTGAGCACTACGCCTTGCCTTAGGCTTACGCCTAACACTACCTCTCGTTCTACTCCAACCCCTGGCCCTACAGCTCTCCCTGTCCCTAGGACCAACCCCATCCCTACCCCTAGCCACAGCTCCCACTCCTGGCCCTAGGCCTACTCCGAGGTTTACCTCGACACCCACCCCTTGCCCTATGCCTACCCCAGCGCTACGCCTACTACTCCCACTAGCCCTAGCTCGGGCTCTAGCCCAACGCGCATGGCTCCCTCTAGTCCGAGGCCTAGAACTTGCCCGTCGCAGACCAGTACACCTTGCCCTTATTTGGGTTGGGTTAGGGTTAGGGTTAGGGTTAGGGTTAGGGTTAGGTTTAGGGTTGGTGTTAGGTTTAGGGTTAGTGTTAGGGTTAGGGTTAGGGTTAGAGTTAGGGTTAGGGTTAGAATTAGTGTTAGGGTTTGGGTTAGGGTTAGGGTGGGTTGGTGTTAGGGTTAGGGTTAGGGTTAGGGTTAGGGTTAGGGTTAGAGTTAGGGTTAGGGTTAGAATTAGGGTTAGGATTAGGGTTAGGGTTAGGGTTGGTGTTAGGGTTAGGGTTAGGTTAGGGTTAGGGTTAGGGTTAGGGTTAGGGTTGGTGTTAGGGTTAGGGTTAGTGTTAGGGTTAGGGTTAGGGTTGGTGTTAGGTTTAGGGTTAGGTTTAGGTTTAGGTTTGGTGTTAGGTTTAGGGTTAGGGTTAGGGTTAGGGTTATGGTTAGGGTTAGGGTTAGGGTTAGGGTTAGGTTACCCCGAGCACTACCCCTCGCCCTAGGCCTACGCCTAGCACTACCTCTGGTCCTACCCCTACACCTGGCCCTACCGCTCCCCCTACCCATAGGCCCACCCCCATCCCTACCCCTAGCCACAGCTCCCACTCCTGGTCCTAGGCCTACTCTGAGGTTTACCTTGACACCCACCCCTTGCCCTTTGCCTACCCCAGCGCTACGCCTAACTCTCCCATTAGCCCTACCTTGGGCCCTAGACAAACGCCCAGTGCTCACTCTAGTCCGAGGCCTAGCACTTGCCCGTCGCCCACCAGTACACCTTGCCCTACCGTTAGCCAGAGCACTAACCAGTGTCCTACGAAATCACCCTGGACCCACCCTTAGCCACACCCTAATCCAGCCCTACATCCGTTCCGAGTCCTAGGACTACCCGGAGCTTTCCCGTGACAACTACCCCTAGCCCTCGGCCATCCCCTACCACTACCACTAGTCTTAGGCCTAACATGTCCCCTAACCGTAACACTGCCCGTGGGCCTCAGCCAACCACTACCCCTTCACCTAACCCTACCCCGAGCACTACCCCTTGCCCTAGGCCTACGCCTAGCACTACCTCTGGTCCAACCCCTATCCCTGGCCCTACAGCTCCTCCTACCCAGAGGCCCACCTCCATCCCTACCCCTAGCCACAGCTCCAAATCCTGGACCTAGGCCTACTCCAAGGTTTACCCCGACACCCACCCCTTGACCAATGCCTACCCCAGCGTACGCCTATAATTCCCCCTAGCCCTAGTTTGGGCCCTAGACCAACGCCCAGTGATCCCTCTAGTCCGAGGCCTAGCACTTGCCCGTCACCGACCAGTACACCTTGACTTACCGTTAGCCAGAGCACTAAGCCGTGTCCTACCAAATCACCCTGGACCCACCCTTAGCTACACCCTAATCCAGCCCTACACCTGTTCCGAGTCCTAGGACTACCCGGAGCCCTCCCGTGACAACTACCCTTAGCCCTCGGCTAACCCCTACCACTACCACTCGTCCTAGGCCTAACATGAGCCCTAACCCTAACACTGCTCGTTGGCCTATGCCAACCACTAGCCCTTCACCTAACCCTACGCCGAACACAACCCCTCGCCCTAGGCCTACGCCTAGCACTACCTCTTGTCCTACACCTACCCCTGGCCCTACAGCTCCCCCTAACCTTAGGCCCACCCCCATCCCTACCCCTAGCCAGAGCTCCAACTCCTGGCCCTAGGCCTACTCCGAGGTTTACCCCGACACCCACCCCTTGCCCTTTGCCTACCCCAGCGCTACGCCTACCGCTCCCACTAGCCCTACCTCGGTCCCTAGACCAAAGCCCAGTGCTCACTCTAGTCCGAGGCCTTGCACGTGCCTGTCGCCGACCACTACACCTTGCCCTACCATAGTCAGAGCACTAACCCGTGTCCTACGAAAACACCCTGGACCCACCCTTACCACACCCTAATCCAGCCCTAAATCCGTTCCGAGTCCTAGGACTACCCGCAGCCCTCCCGTGACACCTACCCCTAGCCCTCGGCCATCCACTACCACTACCACTAGTCCTAGGCCTAACATGAGCCCTAACCCTAACACTGCCCGTGGGCCTCTGTCCACCACTAGCCCTTCACCTAACCCTACCTTGAGCACTACGCCTCGCCCTAGGCTTACGCCTAACACTACCTCTGGTCCTTATCCAACCCCTGGCCCTACAGCTCTCCCTGTCCCTAGGCCCACCCCCATCCCTACCCCTAGGTACAGCTCCCACCCCTGGCCCTAGGCCTACTCCGAGGTTTACCTCGACACCCACCCCTTGCCGTATGCCTACGCCAGGGCTACGCCTACCGCTTTCACTAGCCCTACCTCGGGACCTAGACGAACGCCCAGGGCTAACTTTAGTCCGAGGCCAAGCACTTGCCCGTCGCCGACCAGTACACCTTGCCCTACCGTTAGCCAGAGCACTAACCCGTGTCCTACAAAATCACCCTGTACCCACCCTTAGCGACACCCTAATTCAGCCCTACATCCGTTCTGAGTCCTAGGACTACCCGGAACCCTCCCGTGACACCTACCCCTAGCCCTCGGCCGTCCCCTACCACTACCAATAGTCCTAGGCTTAACATGAGCCCTAACCCTAACACTGCCCGTGGGCCTCTGCCAACCACTAGCCCTTCATCTAACCCTACCCCGAGCACTACCCCTCGCCCTAGGCCTACGCCTATCACTCCTCTGTTCCTTCCTTTACCCCTGACCCTACAGATGCCCCTACCCATAGGCCCACCCCCATCCTTAACCCTAGGCACAACTCCTACTCCAGGCCCAAAGTCTACTCCGAGGTTTACCCCGACACCCACCCCTTGCCCTATGCCTACCCCAGTGCTACGCCTACCGCTCCCACTCACGCTAGCTTGGGCCCTATACCAACGCCCAGTGCTCCCTCTAGTCCAAGGCCTACCACTTGCCCTATGCCGACCACTACACCTTGCCCTACCGTTAGCCAGAGCACTAACCCGTGTTCTACGAAATCATCCTGGACCCACACTTACAACACCCTAATCCAGCGCTACACCCGTTTTGAGTCCTAGGACTACTCAAAGCCCTCCCGTGACACCTACCCCTAGCCCAAGGCCAACCCCTACCACTACCACTAGTCCTAGGCCTAAATGAGCCCTAACCAGAACACTGCCCGTGGGCCTCTGCCAACCACTAGCCCTTCACCTAACCCTACCCCGAGCACTACCCCTCACCCTAGGCCTACGCCTAAAACTACCTCTGGTCCTACCTCTACCCCTGGCCCTACAGCTCCCCCTACCCATAGGCCCACCTCCATCCCTAACCCTAGCCACAGCTCCCACTCTTGGCCCTAGGCCTACACCGAGGTTTACCTCGACACCCACCTCTTGCCCTATGCCTACCCCAGCGCTATGCCTACCGCTCCCACTAGCCCTAGCTCAGGCCTAGACCAACGCCCATGGCTCCCTCTAGTGCGAGGCCTAGAACTAGCCCGTCGCTGACCAGTACACCTTGCCCTTGTTAGGGTTAGGGTTAGGGTTAGGGTTAGGGTTAGGGTTTAGTTTTAGGGTTAGGGTTAGGGTTGTTGTTAGGGTTAGGATTAGGGTTAGGGTTAGGGTTAGGTTTGGGTTGGTGTTAGGTTTAGGGTTAGGGTTAGGGTTAGGGTTAGGGTTGGTGTAAGGGTTAGGGTTAGGGTTAGGGATAGGGTTAGGGTTAGAGTTAGGGTTAGGGTTAGAATTAGGGTTAGGGTTAGGGTTAGGGTTAGGGTTGGTGTTAGGGTTAGGGTTAGGTTAGGGTTAGGGTTAGGGTTAGGGGTTAGGGTTAGGGTTAGGGTTAGGGTTATGGTTAGGGTTAGGGTTTGAATTAGGGTTAGGGTTAGGGTTAGGGTTAGGGTTAGGGTTAATTTAGGGTTAGGGTTAGGGTTAGGGGTTAGGCTTAGGGTTAGGGTTAGGGGTGGTGTTAGGGTTAGGGTTAGGGTTAGGGTTAGGGTTGGTGTTAGGTTTAGGGTTAGGGTTAGGGTTAGGGTTAGTGTTAGGGGTTAGGTTAGGGTTAGTGTTAGGGTTAGGGTGAGGGTTGGTGTTAGGGTTAGGGTTAAAGTTATGGTTAGGGTTAGGGTTAGAATTAGGGTTAGGGTTAGGGTTAGGGTTAGGTTTGGGTTGGTGTTAGGTTTAGTGTTAGGGTTAGGGTTAGGGTTAGGTTTGGTGTTAGTGTTAGGGTTAGGGTTAGGGTTAGGGTTAGAGTTAGGGTTAGGGTTAGAATTAGGGTTAGGGTAAGGGTTAGGGTTAGGGTTAAAGTTAGGGTTAGAATTAGGGTTAGGGTTTGGGTTAGGGTTAGGGTGGGTTGGTGTTAGGGTTAGGGTTAGGGTTAGGGTTAGGGTTAGGGTTAGGGTTAGGGTTAGAGTTAGGGTTAGGGTTAGAATTAGGGTTAGGGTTAGGGTTAGGGTTAGGGTTGGTGTTAGGGTTAGGGTTAGGTTAGGGTTAGGGTTAGGGTTAGGGTTAGGGTTACGGTTAGGGTTGGTGTTAGGGTTAGGGTTAGTGTTAGGGTTGGTGTTAGGTTTAGGGTTAGGTTTAGGTTTAGGTTTGGTGTTAGGTTTAGGGTTAGGGTTAGGATTAGGGTTAGGGATTAGGGTTAGGGTTATTGTTAGGGTTAGGGTTAGGGTTAGGTTTCGGGTTAAAATCAGTTTACCCTGAGCACTACCACTCGCCCTAGGCCTACGCCTAGCACTACCTCTGGTCATACCCCTACCCCTGGCCCTACAGCTCCCCCTACCCATAGGCCCACCCCCATCCCTACCCCTAGCGACAGCTCCCACTCCTGGTCCTAGGCCTACTCTGAGGTTTACCCCGACACACACCCCTTGCCCTTTGCCTACCCCAGCGCTACGCCTAACGCTCCCATTAGCCCTACCTTGGGCCCTAGACAAACGCCCAGTGCTCACTCTAGTCCGAGGCCTAGCACTTGCCCGTCGCCCACCAGTACACCTTGCCTTACCGTTAGCCAGAGCACTAACCAGTGTCCTACGAAATCACCCTGGACCCACCCTTAGCCACACCCTAATCCAGCCCTACATCCGTTCCGAGTCCTAGGACTACCCGGAGCTTTCCCGTGACAACTACCCCTAGCCCTCGGCCATCCCCTACCACTACCACTAGTCTTAGGCCTAACATGTCCCCTAACCGTAACACTGCCCGTGGGCCTCAGCCAACCACTAACCCTTCACCTAACCCTACCCCGAGCACTACCCCTTGCCCTAGGCCTACGCCTAGCACTACCTCTGGTCCTACCCCTACCACTGGCCTTACAGCTCCCCCTATCCATAGGCCCACCCCCATCCCTACCCCTATCCACAACTCCAACTCCTGGCCCAAAGCCTATTCCGAGGTTTATTCCTACACCCACACCTTGCCCTATGCCTACCCCAGTGCTACGTCTACTGCTCCCACTAGCCCTAGCTCGGGACCTAGACCAACGTCCAGTGCTCCCTCTTGTCCGAGGCCTACCACTTGCCCTACGCCGACCAGTACACCTTGCCCTACCGTTAGCCAGAGCACTAAACCGTGTCCTACGAAATCACCCTGGAACCAAACTTACCACACCATAATCCAGCCCTACAACCGTTCCGAGTCCTAGGACTACCCGGAGCCCTCCTGTGGCACCTACCCCTAGCCCTCGGCAAACCCCTAGCACTACCACTAGTCCTAGGCCTAACATGAGCCCTAAACATAACACTGCCCGTGGGACTCTGCCAACCACTAGCACTTCACATAAACCTACCCCGAGCACTACCCCTCGCCCTAGGCCTACGCCTAGCACTACCTCTAGCCCTACCCCTATCCCTGGCCCTACAGCTCCTCCTACTCAGAGGCCCACCCCCATCCCTACCCCTAGCCACAGCTCCAACTCTTGGCCCTAGGCCTACTCCGAGGTTTACCCCGACACCCACCCCTTGCCCTTTGACTATCCCAGCGCTACGCCTACCGCTCCCACTAGCCCTAACTCGGTCCCTAGACCAACGCCCAGTGCTCACTCTAGTCCGAGGTCTAGCACTTGCCCGTCGCCGACCACTACACCTTGCCCTACCATAGCCAGAGCACTAACCCGTGTCCTACGAAAACACCCTGGACCCACCCTTACCACACCCTAATCCAGCCCTAAATCCGTTCCGAGTCCTACGACTACCCGGAGCCCTCCCGTGACACCTACGCCTAGCCCTCGGCCATCCCCTACCACTACCACTAGTCCTAGGCCTAACATGAGCCCTAACCCTAACACTGCCCGTGGGCCTCTGCGCACCACTAGCCCTTCACCTAACCCTACCCCGAGCACTACGCCTCGCCCTAGGCTTACGCCTAACACTACCTCTGGTCCTACTCCAACACCTGGCCCTACAGCTCTCACTGCACCTAGGCCCACCCCCATCCCTACCCCTAGCCACAGCTCCCACTCCTGGCACTAGGCCTACTCCGAGGTTAACCTCGACACCCACCCCTTGCACTATGCCTACCCCAGCGCTACGCCTACTACTCCCACTAGCTCTAGCTCGGGCTCTAGACCAACGCGCATGGCTCCCTCTAGTCCGAGGCCTAGAACTAGTTCGTCGCAGACCAGTACACCTTGCCCTTATTTGGGTTAGGGTTAGGGTTAGGGTTAGGGTTAGGGTTAGGGTTAGGGTTGGTGTTAGGTTTAGGGTTATGGTTAGGGTTAGGGTTAGGGTTAGAGTTAGGGTTAGGGTTAGAATTTGGGTTAGTATTAGGGTTAGGGTTAGGGTTGGTGTTAGGGTTAGGGTTAGGTTAGGGTTAGGGTTAGGGTTAGGGTTAGGGTTAGGGTTGGTGTTAGGGTTAGGGTTAGGGTTAGGGTTAGGGTTAGGGTTAGGGTTAGGGTTAGAGTTAGGGTTAGGGTTAGTATTAGGGTTAGGGTTAGGGTTAGGGTTAGGGTTGTTGTTAGTGTTAGGGTTAAGTTAGGGTTAGGGTTAGGGTTAGGGTTAGGGGTTAGGGTTAGGGTTAGGGTTGAGGTTGGTGTCAAGGTTAGGGTTAGGGTTAGGATAAGGGTTAGGGTTAGGGTTAGGGTTAGGGTTAGTGTTAGGGTTGGTTTAGGGTTAGGGTTAGGGTTAGGGTTAGGGTTAGGGTTGGTGTTAGGTTTAGCGTTAGGGTTAGGGTTAGGGTTAGGGTTAGGTTAGGGTTAGGGTTAGGGTTAGGGTTAGGGGTTAGACTTAGGGTTAGGGTTAGGGTTGGTGTTATGGTTAGGGTTAGGGTTAGGGTTGGTGTTAGGTTTAGGGTTAGGTTTAGGGTTAGGGTTAGGGTTAGGTGTTAGGTTAGGGTTAGTGTTAGGGTTAGGGTGAGGGTTGCTGTTAGGGTTAGGGTTAGGGTTAGGGTTATGGTTAGGGTTAGGGTTAGAATTAGGGTTAGGGTTAGGGTTAGGGTTAGGGTTAGGGTTAGGGATTAGGTTTAGGGTTACTGTTAGGGTTAGGGTTAGGGTTAGGGTTAGGGTTAGGGTTAGGGTTAAAGTCAGGTTACCCCGAGCACTACCCCTCGCCCTAGGCCTACGCCTAGCTCTACCTCTGGTCCTACCCCTACCCCTGGCCCTACAGCTCCCTCTACCCATAGGCCCACCCCCATCCCTACCCCTAGCCACAGCTCCCACTCCTGGTTTTAGGCCTACTCCGAGGTTTACCCCGACACCCACCCCTTTCCCTTTGCCTACCCCAGCGCTACGCCTACCGCTCCCACTAGCCCTACCTCGGTACCTAGAACAACGCCCAGTGCTCACTCTAGTCCGAGGCCTTGCACTTGCCCGTCGCCGACCACTACACCTTGCCCTACCATAGCCAGAGCACTAACCCGTGTCCTACGAAAACACCCTGGACCCACCCTTACCACACCCTAATCCAGCCCTAAATCCGTTCCGAGTCCTAAGACTACCCGCAGCCCTCCCGTGACACCTACCCCTAGCCCTCGGCCATCCCCTACCACTACCACTAGTCCTAGGCCTAACATGAGCCCTAACCCTAACACTGCCCGTGGGCCTCTGCCCACCACTAGCCCTTCACCTAACCCTACCATGAGCACTACGCCTCGCCCTAGGCTTACGCCTAACACTACCTCTGGTTCTACTCCAACCCCTGGCCCTACAGCTCTCCCTGTCCCTAGGCCCACCCCCATACCTACCCCTAGCCAAAGCTCCCACTCCTGGCCCTAGGCCTACTCCGAGGTTTACCTCGACACCCACCCCTTGCCCTATGCCTACCCCAGCGCTACGCCTACTACTCCCACTAGTTCTAGCTCGGGCTCTAGCACAACGTGCATGGCTCCCTCTAGTCCGCGGCCTAGAACTTGCCCGTCGCAGACCAGTACACCTTGCCCTTATTTGGGTTGGGTTAGGGTTAGGGTTAGGGTTAGGGTTAGGGTTAGGGTTGGTGTTAGGTTTAGGGTTAGTGTTAGGGTTAGGGTTAGGGTTAGAGTTAGGGTTAGGGTTAGAATTAGGGTTAGGGTTTGGGTTAGGGTTAGGGTGGGTTGGTGTTAGGGTTAGGGTTAGGGTTAAAGTTAGGGTTAGGGTTAGGGTTAGAGTTAGGGTTAGGGTAAGAATTAGGGTTAGGGTTAGGGTTAGGGTTAGGGTTGGTGTTAGGGTTAGGGTTAGGTTAGGGTTAGGGTTAGGGTTAGGGTTGGTGTTAGGGTTAGGGTTAGTGTTAGGGTTAGGGTTAGGGTTGGTGTTAGGTTTAGGGTTAGGTTTAGGTTTAGTTTTGGTGTTAGGTTTAGGGTTAGGGTTAGGGTTAGGGTTATGGTTAGGGTTAGGGTTAGGGTTAGGGTTAGGTTACCCCGAGCACTACCCCTCGCCCTAGGCCTACGCCTAGCACTACCTCTGGTCCTACCCCTACACCTGGCCCTACCGCTCCTTCTACCCATAGGCCCACCCCCATTTCTACCCCTAGCCACAGCTCCCACTCCTGGTCCTAGGCCTACTCTGAGGTTTACCCCGACACCCACCCCTTGCCCTTTGCCTACCCCAGCGCTACGCCTAACTCTCCCATTAGCCCTACCTTGGGCCCTAGACCAACGCCCAGTGCTCACTCTAGTCCGAGGCCTAGCACTTGCCCGTCGCCCACCAGTACACCTTGCCCTACCGTTAGCCAGAGCACTAACCAGTGTCCTACGAAATCACCCTGGACCCACCCTTAGCCACACCCTAATCCAGCCCTACATCCGTTCCGAGTACTAAAAATACCCGGAGCTTTCCGGTGACAACTACTCCTAGCCCTCGGCCATCCCCTACCACTACCACTAGTCTTAGGCCTAACATGTCCCCTAACCGTCACACTGCACGTGGGCCTCAGCCAACCACTAGCCCTTCACCTAACCCTACCCCGAGCACTACCCCTTGCCCTAGGCCTACGCCTAGCACTACCTCTGGTCCTACCCCTACCACTAGCCTTACACCTCCCCCTATCCATAAGCCCACCCCCATCCCTACCCCTAACCACAACTCCAACTCCTGGCCCAAAGCCTATTCCGAGGTTTATTCCTACACCCACACCTTGCCCTATGCCTACCCCAGTGCTACGCCTACTGCTCCCACTAACCTTAGCTCGGGCCCTAGACCAACGTCCAGTGCTCCCTCTTGTCCGAGGCCTACCACTTGCCCGACGCCGACCAGTACACCTTGCCCTACCGTTAGCCAGAGCACTAAACCGTGTCCTACGAAATCACTCTGGACCCACACTTACCACACCATAATCCAGCCCTACAACCGTTCCGAGTCCTAGGACTACCCGGAGCCCTCCTGTGGCACCTACCCCTAGCCCTCGGCAAACCCCTACCACTACCACTAGTCCTAGGCCTAACATGAGCCCTAACCATAACACTGCCCGTGGGACTCTGCCAACCACTAGCACTTCACATAACCCTACCCCGAGCACTACCCCTCGCCCTAGGCCTACGCCTAGCACTACCTCTGGTTTTACCCCTATCCCTGGCCCTACAGCTCCTCCTACCCAGAGGCCCACCCCCATCCCTACCCCTAGCCACAGCTCCAAATCCTGGACCTAGGCCTACTCCAAGGTTTACCCCGACACCCACCCCTTGACCAATGCCTACCCCAGCGTACGCCTATAATTCCCCCTAGCCCTAGTTTGGGCCCTAGACCAACGCCCAGTGATCCCTCTAGTCCGAGGCCTAGCACTTGCCCGTCGCCGACCAGTACACCTTGACTTACCGTTAGCCAGAGCTCTAAGCCGTGTCCTACCAAATCACCCTGGACCCACCCTTAGCTACACCCTAATCCAGCCCTACACCTGTTCCGAGTCCTAGGACTACACGGAGCCCTCCCGTGACAACTACCCTTAGCCCTCGGCTAACCCCTACCACTACCACTCGTCCTAGGCCTAACATGAGCCCTAACCCTAACACTGCTCGTTGGCCTATGCCAACCACTAGCCCTTCACCTAACCCTACGCCGAACACAACCCCTCGCCCTAGGCCTACGCCTAGCACTACCTCTTGTCCTACACCTACCCCTGGCCCTACAGCTCCCCCTAACCTTAGGCCCACCCCCATCCCTACCCCTAGCCAGAGCTCCAACTCCTGGCCCTAGGCCTACTCCGAGGTTTACCCCGACACCCACCCCTTGCCCTTTGCCTACCCCAGCGCTACGCCTACCGCTCCCACTAGCCCTACCTCGGTCCCTAGACCAAAGCCCAGTGCTCACTCTAGTCCGAGGCCTTGCACGTGCCTGTCGCCGACCACTACACCTTGCCCTACCATAGTCAGAGCACTAACCCGTGTCCTACGAAAACACCCTGGACCCACCCTTACCACACCCTAATCCAGCCCTAAATCCGTTCCGAGTCCTAGGACTACCCGCAGCCCTCCCGTGACACCTACCCCTAGCCCTCGGCCATCCACTACCACTACCACTAGTCCTAGGCCTAACATGAGCCCTAACCCTAACACTGCCCGTGGGCCTCTGTCCACCACTAGCCCTTCACCTAACCCTACCTTGAGCACTACGCCTCGCCCTAGGCTTACGCCTAACACTACCTCTGGTCCTACTCCAACCCCTGGCCCTACAGCTCTCCCTGTCCCTAGGCCCACCCCCATCCCTACCCCTAGGTACAGCTCCCACCCCTGGCCCTAGGCCTACTCCGAGGTTTACCTCGACACCCACCCCTTGCCGTATGCCTACGCCAGGGCTACGCCTACCGCTTTCACTAGCCCTACCTCGGGACCTAGACGAACGCCCAGGGCTAACTTTAGTCCGAGGCCAAGCACTTGCCCGTCGCCGACCAGTACACCTTGCCCTACCGTTAGCCAGAGCACTAACCCGTGTCCTACAAAATCACCCTGTACCCACCCTTAGCGACACCCTAATTCAGCCCTACATCCGTTCTGAGTCCTAGGACTACCCGGAACCCTCCCGTGACACCTACCCCTAGCCCTCGGCCGTCCCCTACCACTACCAATAGTCCTAGGCTTAACATGAGCCCTAACCCTAACACTGCCCGTGGGCCTCTGCCAACCACTAGCCCTTCATCTAACCCTACCCCGAGCACTACCCCTCGCCCTAGGCCTACGCCTATCACTCCTCTGTTCCTTCCTTTACCCCTGACCCTACAGATGCCCCTACCCATAGGCCCACCCCCATCCTTAACCCTAGGCACAACTCCTACTCCAGGCCCAAAGTCTACTCCGAGGTTTACCCCTACACCCACCCCTTGCCCTATGCCTACCCCAGTGCTACGCCTACCGCTCCCACTCACGCTAGCTTGGGCCCTATACCAACGCCCAGTGCTCCCTCTAGTCCAAGGCCTACCACTTGCCCTACGCCGACCACTACACCTTGCCCTACCGTTAGCCAGAGCACTAACCCGTGTTCTACGAAATCATCCTGGACCCACACTTACAACACCCTAATCCAGCGCTACACCCGTTTTGAGTCCTAGGACTACTCAAAGCCCTCCCGTGACACCTACCCCTAGCCCAAGGCCAACCCCTACCACTACCACTAGTCCTAGGCCTAAATGAGCCCTAACCAGAACACTGCCCGTGGGCCTCTGCCAACCACTAGCCCTTCACCTAACCCTACCCCGAGCACTACCCCTCACCCTAGGCCTACGCCTAAAACTACCTCTGGTCCTACCTCTACCCCTGGCCCTACAGCTCCCCCTACCCATAGGCCCACCCCCATCCCTAACCCTAGCCACAGCTCCCACTCTTGGCCCTAGGCCTACACCGAGGTTTACCTCGACACCCACCTCTTGCCCTATGCCTACCCCAGCGCTATGCCTACCGCTCCCACTAGCCCTAGCTCAGGCCTAGACCAACGCCCATGGCTCCCTCTAGTGCGAGGCCTAGAACTAGCCCGTCGCTGACCAGTACACCTTGCCCTTGTTAGGGTTAGGGTTAGGGTTAGGGTTAGGGTTAGGGTTTAGTTTTAGGGTTAGGGTTAGGGTTGTTGTTAGGGTTAGGATTAGGGTTAGGGTTAGGGTTAGGTTTGGGTTGGTGTTAGGTTTAGGGTTAGGGTTAGGGTTAGGGTTAGGGTTGGTGTAAGGGTTAGGGTTAGGGTTAGGGATAGGGTTAGGGTTAGAGTTAGGGTTAGGGTTAGAATTAGGGTTAGGGTTTGGGTTAGGGTTAGGGTTGGTGTTAGGGTTAGGGTTAGGTTAGGGTTAGGGTTAGGGTTAGGGGTTAGGGTTAGGGTTAGGGTTAGGGTTATGGTTAGGGTTAGGGTTTGAATTAGGGTTAGGGTTAGGGTTAGGGTTAGGGTTAATTTAGGGTTAGGGTTAGGGTTAGGGGTTAGGCTTAGGGTTAGGGTTAGGGGTGGTGTTAGGGTTAGGGTTAGGGTTAGGGTTAGGGTTGGTGTTAGGTTTAGGGTTAGGGTTAGGGTTAGGGTTAGTGTTAGGGGTTAGGTTAGGGTTAGTGTTAGGGTTAGGGTGAGGGTTGGTGTTAGGGTTAGGGTTAAAGTTATGGTTAGGGTTAGGGTTAGAATTAGGGTTAGGGTTAGGGTTAGGGTTAGGTTTGGGTTGGTGTTAGGTTTAGTGTTAGGGTTAGGGTTAGGGTTAGGTTTGGTGTTAGTGTTAGGGTTAGGGTTAGGGTTAGGGTTAGAGTTAGGGTTAGGGTTAGAATTAGGGTTAGGGTAAGGGTTAGGGTTAGGGTTAAAGTTAGGGTTAGAATTAGGGTTAGGGTTTGGGTTAGGGTTAGGGTGGGTTGGTGTTAGGGTTAGGGTTAGGGTTAGGGTTAGGGTTAGGGTTAGGGTTAGGGTTAGAGTTAGGGTTAGGGTTAGAATTAGGGTTAGGGTTAGGGTTAGGGTTAGGGTTGGTGTTAGGGTTAGGGTTAGGTTAGGGTTAGGGTTAGGGTTAGGGTTAGGGTTACGGTTAGGGTTGGTGTTAGGGTTAGGGTTAGTGTTAGGGTTGGTGTTAGGTTTAGGGTTAGGTTTAGGTTTAGGTTTGGTGTTAGGTTTAGGGTTAGGGTTAGGATTAGGGTTAGGGATTAGGGTTAGGGTTAGTGTTAGGGTTAGGGTTAGGGTTAGGTTTCGGGTTAAAATCAGTTTACCCTGAGCACTACCACTCGCCCTAGGCCTACGCCTAGCACTACCTCTGGTCCTACCCCTACCCCTGGCCCTACAGCTCCCCCTACCCATAGGCCCACCCCCATCCCTACCCCTAGCGACAGCTCCCACTCCTGGTCCTAGGCCTACTCTGAGGTTTACCCCGACACACACCCCTTGCCCTTTGCCTACCCCAGCGCTACGCCTAACTCTCCCATTAGCCCTACCTTGGGCCCTAGACAAACGCCCAGTGCTCACTCTAGTCCGAGGCCTAGCACTTGCCCGTCGCCCACCAGTACACCTTGCCTTACCGTTAGCCAGAGCACTAACCAGTGTCCTACGAAATCACCCTGGACCCACCCTTAGCCACACCCTAATCCAGCCCTACATCCGTTCCGAGTCCTAGGACTACCCGGAGCTTTCCCGTGACAACTACCCCTAGCCCTCGGCCATCCCCTACCACTACCACTAGTCTTAGGCCTAACATGTCCCCTAACCGTAACACTGCCCGTGGGCCTCAGCCAACCACTAACCCTTCACCTAACCCTACCCCGAGCACTACCCCTTGCCCTAGGCCTACGCCTAGCACTACCTCTGGTCCTACCCCTACCACTGGCCTTACAGCTCCCCCTATCCATAGGCCCACCCCCTTCCCTACCCCTATCCACAACTCCAACTCCTGGCCCAAAGCCTATTCCGAGGTTTATTCCTACACCCACACCTTGCCCTATGCCTACCCCAGTGCTACGTCTACTGCTCCCACTAGCCCTAGCTCGGGACCTAGACCAACGTCCAGTGCTCCCTCTTGTCCGAGGCCTACCACTTGCCCTACGCCGACCAGTACACCTTGCCCTACCGTTAGCCAGAGCACTAAACCGTGTCCTACGAAATCACCCTGGAACCAAACTTACCACACCATAATCCAGCCCTACAACCGTTCCGAGTCCTAGGACTACCCGGAGCCCTCCTGTGGCACCTACCCCTAGCCCTCGGCAAACCCCTAGCACCACCACTAGTCCTAGGCCTAACATGAGCCCTAAACATAACACTGCCCGTGGGACTCTGCCAACCACTAGCACTTCACATAAACCTACCCCGAGCACTACCCCTCGCCCTAGGCCTACGCCTAGCACTACCTCTAGTCCTACCCCTATCCCTGGCCCTACAGCTCCTCCTACCCAGAGGCCCACCCCCATCCCTACCCCTAGCCACAGCTCCAACTCTTGGCCCTAGGCCTACTCCGAGGTTTACCCCGACACCCACTCCTTGCCCTTTGACTATCCCAGCGCTACGCCTACCGCTCCCACTAGCCCTAACTCGGTCCCTAGACCAACGCCCAGTGCTCACTCTAGTCCGAGGCCTAGCACTTGCCCGTCGCCGACCACTACACCTTGCCCTACCATAGCCAGAGCACTAACCCGTGTCCTACGAAAACACCCTGGACCCACCCTTACCACACCCTAATCCAGCCCTAAATCCGTTCCGAGTCCTACGACTACCCGGAGCCCTCCCGTGACACCTACCCCTAGCCCTCGGCCATCCCCTACCACTACCACTAGTCCTAGGCCTAACATGAGCCCTAACCCTAACACTGCCCGTGGGCCTCTGCGCACCACTAGCCCTTCACCTAACCCTACCCCGAGCACTACGCCTCGCCCTAGGCTTACGCCTAACACTACCTCTGGTCCTACTCCAACACCTGGCCCTACAGCTCTCACTGCACCTAGGCCCACCCCCATCCCTACCCCTAGCCACAGCTCCCACTCCTGGCACTAGGCCTACTCCGAGGTTAACCTCGACACCCACCCCTTGCACTATGCCTACCCCAGCGCTACGCCTACTACTCCCACTAGCTCTAGCTCGGGCTCTAGACCAACGCGCATGGCTCCCTCTAGTCCGAGGCCTAGAACTAGTTCGTCGCAGACCAGTACACCTTGCCCTTATTTGGGTTAGGGTTAGGGTTAGGGTTAGGGTTAGGGTTAGGGTTAGGGTTAGGGTTGGTGTTAGGTTTAGGGTTATGGTTAGGGTTAGGGTTAAGGTTAGAGTTAGGGTTAGGGTTAGAATTTGGGTTAGTATTAGGGTTAGGGTTAGGGTTGGTGTTAGGGTTAGGGTTAGGTTAG
>NW_027669064.1:70000-80000 GCF_964194185.1 Rhinolophus hipposideros
GTTTACCCCGACACCCACCCCTTTCCCTTTGCCTACCCCAGCGCTACGCCTACCGCTCCCACTATCCCTACCTCGGTCCCTAGACCAACGCCCAGTGCTCACTCTAGTCCGAGGCCTTGCACTTGCCCGTCGCCGACCACTACACCTTGCCCTACCATAGCCAGAGCACTAACCCGTGTCCTACGAAAACACCCTGGACCCACCCTTACCACACCCTAATCCAGCCCTAAATCCGTTCCGAGTCCTAAGACTACCCGCAGCCCTCCCGTGACACCTACCCCTAGCCCTCGGCCATCCCCTACCACTACCACTAGTCCTAGGCCTAACATGAGCCCTAACCCTAACACTGCCCGTGGGCCTCTGCCCACCACTAGCCCTTCACCTAACCCTACCATGAGCACTACGCCTCGCCCTAGGCTTACGCCTAACACTACCTCTGGTTCTACTCCAACCCCTGGCCCTACAGCTCTCCCTGTCCCTAGGCCCACCCCCATACCTACCCCTAGCCACAGCTCCCACTCCTGGCCCTAGGCCTACTCCGAGGTTTACCTCGACACCCACCCCTTGCCCTATGCCTACCCCAGCGCTACGCCTACTACTCCCACTAGTTCTAGCTCGGGCTCTAGCACAACGTGCATGGCTCCCTCTAGTCCGAGGTTTAGAACTTGCCCGTCGCAGACCAGTACACTTTGCCCTTATTTGGGTTGGGTTAGGGTTAGGGTTAGGGTTAGGGTTAGGGTTAGGGTTGGTGTTAGGTTTAGGGTTAGTGTTAGGGTTAGGGTTAGGGTTAGAGTTAGGGTTAGGGTTAGAATTAGGGTTAGGGTTTGGGTTAGGGTTAGGGTGGGTTGGTGTTAGGGTTAGGGTTAGGGTTAGGGTTAGGGTTAGGGTTAGGGTTAGGGTTAGAGTTAGGGTTAGGGTTAGAATTAGGGTTAGGGTTAGGGTTAGGGTTAGGGTTGGTGTTAGGGTTAGGGTTAGGTTAGGGTTAGGGTTAGGGTTAGGGTTAGGGTTAGGGTTGGTGTTAGGGTTAGGGTTAGTGTTAGGGTTAAGGTTAGGGTTGGTGTTAGGTTTAGGGTTAGGATTAGGTTTAGTTTTGGTGTTAGGTTTAGGGTTAGGGTTAGGGTTAGGGTTATGGTTAGGGTTAGGGTTAGGGTTAGGGTTAGGTTACCCCGAGCACTACCCCTCGCCCTAGGCCTACGCCTAGCACTACCTCTGGTCCTACCCCTACACCTGGCCCTACCGCTCCTTCTACCCATAGGCCCACCCCCATTTCTACCCCTAGCCACAGCTCCCACTCCTGGTCCTAGGCCTACTCTGAGGTTTACCCCGACACCCACCCCTTGCCCTTTGCCTACCCCAGCGCTACGCCTAACTCTCCCATTAGCCCTACCTTGGGCCCTAGACCAACGCCCAGTGCTCACTCTAGTCCGAGGCCTAGCACTTGCCCGTCGCCCACCAGTACACCTTGCCCTACCGTTAGCCAGAGCACTAACCAGTGTCCTACGAAATCACCCTGGACCCACCCTTAGCCACACCCTAATCCAGCCCTACATCCGTTCCGAGTACTAAAAATACCCGGAGCTTTCCGGTGACAACTACTCCTAGCCCTCGGCCATCCCCTACCACTACCACTAGTCTTAGGCCTAACATGTCCCCTAACCGTAACACTGCACGTGGGCCTCAGCCAACCACTAGCCCTTCACCTAACCCTACCCCGAGCACTACCCCTTGCCCTAGGCCTACGCCTAGCACTACCTCTGGTCCTACCCCTACCACTGGCCTTACACCTCCCCCTATCCATAAGCCCACCCCCATCCCTACCCCTATCCACAACTCCAACTCCTGGCCCAAAGCCTATTCCGAGGTTTATTCCTACACCCACACCTTGCCCTATGCCTACCCCAGTGCTACGCCTACTGCTCCCACTAACCCTAGCTCGGGCCCTAGACCAACGTCCAGTGCTCCCTCTTGTCCGAGGCCTACCACTTGCCCGACGCCGACCAGTACACCTTGCCCTACCGTTAGCCAGAGCACTAAACCGTGTCCTACGAAATCACTCTGGACCCACACTTACCACACCATAATCCAGCCCTACAACCGTTCCGAGTCCTAGGACTACCCGGAGCCCTCCTGTGGCACCTACCCCTAGCCCTCGGCAAACCCCTACCACTACCACTAGTCCTAGGCCTAACATGAGCCCTAACCATAACACTGCCCGTGGGACTCTGCCAACCACTAGCACTTCACATAACCCTACCCCGAGCACTACCCCTCGCCCTAGGCCTACGCCTAGCACTATCTCTGGTCCTACCCCTATCCCTGGCCCTACAGCTCCTCCTACCCAGAGGCCCACCCCCATCCCTACCCCTAGCCACAGCTCCAACACCTGGACCTAGGCCTACTCCAAGGTTTACCCCGACACCCACCCCTTGATCAATGCCTACCCCAGCGTACGCCTATAATTCCCCCTAGCCCTAGTTTGGGCCCTAGACCAACGCCCAGTGATCCCTCTAGTCCGAGGCCTAGCACTTGCCCGTCGCCGACCAGTACACCTTGACTTACCGTTAGCCAGAGCTCTAAGCCGTGTCCTACCAAATCACCCTGGACCCACCCTTAGCTACACCCTAATCCAGCCCTACACCTGTTCCGAGTCCTAGGACTACCCAGAGCCCTCCCGTGACAACTACCCTTAGCCCTCGGCTAACCCCTACCACTACCACTCGTCCTAGGCCTAACATGAGCCCTAACCCTAACACTGCTCGTTGGCCTATGCCAACCACTAGCCCTTCACCTAACCCTACGCCGAACACAACCCCTCGCCCTAGGCCTACGCCTAGCACTACCTCTTGTCCTACACCTACCCCTGGCCCTACAGCTCCCCCTAACCTTAGGCCCACCCCCATCCCTACCCCTAGCCAGAGCTCCAACTCCTGGCCCTAGGACTACTCCGAGGTTTACCCCGACACCCACCCTTTGCCCTTTGCCTACCCCAGCGCTACGCCTACCGCTCCCACTAGCCCTACCTCGGTCCCTAGACCAAAGCCCAGTGCTCACTCTAGTCCGAGGCCTTGCACGTGCCTGTCGCCGACCACTACACCTTGCCCTACCATAGTCAGAGCACTAACCCGTGTCCTACGAAAACACCCTGGACCCACCCTTACCACACCCTAATCCAGCCCTAAATCCGTTCCGAGTCCTAGGACTACCCGCAGCCCTCCCGTGACACCTACCCCTACCCCTCGGCCATCCACTACCACTACCACTAGTCCTAGGCCTAACATGAGCCCTAACCCTAACACTGCCCGTGGGCCTCTGTCCACCACTAGCCCTTCACCTAACCCTACCTTGAGCACTACGCCTCGCCCTAGGCTTACGCCTAACACTACCTCTGGTCCTACTCCAACCCCTGGCCCTACAGCTCTCCCTGTCCCTAGGCCCACCCCCATCCCTACCCCTAGGCACAGCTCCCACCCCTGGCCCTAGGCCTACTCCGAGGTTTACCTCGACACCCACCCCTTGCCGTATGCCTACGCCAGGGCTACGCCTACCGCTTTCACTAGCCCTACCTCGGGACCTAGACGAACGCCCAGGGCTAACTTTAGTCCGAGGCCAAGCACTTGCCCGTCGCCGACCAGTACACCTTGCCCTACCGTTAGCCAGAGCACTAACCCGTGTCCTACAAAATCACCCTGTACCCACCCTTAGCGACACCCTAATTCAGCCCTACATCCGTTCTGAGTCCTAGGACTACCCGGAACCCTCCCGTGACACCTACCCCTAGCCCTCGGCCGTCCCCTACCACTACCAATAGTCCTAGGCTTAACATGAGCCCTAACCCTAACACTGCCCGTGGGCCTCTGCCAACCACTAGCCCTTCATCTAACCCTACCCCGAGCACTACCCCTCGCCCTAGGCCTACGCCTATCACTCCTCTGTTCCTTCCTTTACCCCTGACTCTACAGATGCCCCTACCCATAGGCCCACCCCCATCCTTAACCCTAGGCACAACTCCTACTCCAGGCCCAAAGTCTACTCCGAGGTTTACCCCGACACCCACCCCTTGCCCTATGCCTACCCCAGTGCTACGCCTACCGCTCCCACTCACGCTAGCTTGGGCCCTATACCAACGCCCAGTGCTCTTTCTAGTCCAAGGCCTACCACTTGCCCTACGCCGACCACTACACCTTGCCCTACCGTTAGCCAGAGCACTAACCCGTGTTCTACGAAATCATCCTGGACCCACACTTACAACACCCTAATCCAGCGCTACACCCGTTTTGAGTCCTAGGACTACTCAAAGCCCTCCCGTGACACCTACCCCTAGCCCAAGGCCAACCCCTACCACTACCACTAGTCCTAGGCCTAAATGAGCCCTAACCAGAACACTGCCCGTGGGCCTCTGCCAACCACTAGCCCTTCACCTAACCCTACCCCGAGCACTACCCCTCACCCTAGGCCTACGCCTAAAACTACCTCTGGTCCTACCTCTACCCCTGGCCCTACAGCTCCCCCTACCCATAGGCCCACCACCATCCCTAACCCTAGCCACAGCTCCCACTCTTGGCACTAGGCCTACACCGAGGTTTACCTCGACACCCACCTCTTGCCCTATGCCTACCCCAGCGCTATGCCTACCGCTCCCACTAGCCCTAGCTCAGGCCTAGACCAACGCCCATGGCTCCCTCTAGTGCGAGGCCTAGAACTAGCCCGTCGCTGACCAGTACACCTTGCCCTTGTTAGGGTTAGGGTTAGGGTTAGGGTTAGGGTTAGGGTTTAGTTTTAGGGTTAGGGTTAGGGTTGTTGTTAGGGTTAGGATTAGGGTTAGGCTTAGGGTTAGGTTTGGGTTGGTGTTAGGTTTAGGGTTAGGGTTAGAGTTAGGGTTAGGGTTGGTGTAAGTGTTAGGGTTAGGGTTAGGGATAGGGTTAGGGTTAGAGTTAGGGTTAGGGTTAGAATTAGGGTTAGGGTTAGGGTTAGGGTTAGGGGTTAGGCTTAGGGTTAGGGTTAGGGTTGGTGTTATGGTTAGGGTTAGGGTTAGGGTTGGTGTTAGGTTTAGGGTTAGGGTTAGGGTTAGGGTTAGGGTTAGGTGTTAGGTTAGGGTTAGTGTTAGGGTTAGGGTGAGGGTTGCTGTTAGGGTTAGGGTTAGGGTTAGGGTTATGGTTAGGGTTAGGGTTAGAATTAGGGTTAGGGTTAGGGTTAGGGTTAGGGTTAGGGTTAGGGATTAGGTTTAGGGTTACTGTTAGGGTTAGGGTTAGGGTTAGGGTTAGGGTTAGGGTTAGGGTTAGGGTTAAAGTCAGGTTACCCCGAGCACTACCCCTCGCCCTAGGCCTACGCCTAGCTCTACCTCTGGTCCTACTTCTACCCCTGGCCCTACAGCTCCCTCTACCCATAGGCCCACCCCCATCCCTACCCCTAGCCACAGCTCCCACTCCTGGCACTAGGCCTACTCCGAGGTTAACCTCGACACCCACCCCTTGCACTATGCCTACCCCAGCGCTACGCCTACTACTCCCACTAGCCCTAGCTCGGGCTCTAGACCAACGCGCATGGCTCCCTCTAGTCCGAGGCCTAGAACTAGCCCGTCGCAGACCAGTACACCTTGCCCTTATTTGGGTTAGGGTTAGGGTTAGGGTTAGGGTTAGGGTTAGGGTTAGGGTTAGGGTTGGTGTTAGGTTTAGGGTTATGGTTAGGGTTAGGGTTAAGGTTAGAGTTAGGGTTAGGGTTAGAATCTGGGTTAGTATTAGGGTTAGGGTTAGGGTTGGTGTTAGGGTTAGGGTTAGGTTAGGGTTAGGGTTAGGGTTAGGGTTAGGGTTAGGGTTGGTGTTAGGGTTAGGGTTAGGGTTAGGGTTAGGGTTAGGGTTAGAGTTAGGGTTAGGGTTAGAATTAGGTTTAGGGTTAGGGTTAGGGTTAGGGTTGTTGTTAGTGTTAGGGTTAAGTTAGGGTTAGGGTTAGGGTTAGGGGTTAGGGTTAGGGTTAGGGTTGAAGTTGGTGTCAAGGTTAGGGTTAGGGTTAGGATAAGGGTTAGGGTTAGGGTTAGGGTTAGGGTTAGGGTTAGGGTTAGTGTTAGGGTTGGTTTAGGGTTAGGGTTAGGGTTAGGGTTAGGGTTAGGGTTAGGGTTAGGGTTGGTGTTAGGTTTAGCGTTAGGGTAAGGGTTAGGGTTAGGGTTAGGGGTTATGTTAGGGTTAGTGTTAGGGTTAGGGTTAGGGTTGGTGTTAGGATTAGGGTTAGGGTTAGGGTTATGGTTAGGGTTAGGGTTAGAATTAGGGTTAGGGTTAGAGTTAGGGTTAGGGTTAGGGGTTAGGCTTAGGGTTAGGGTTAGGGTTGGTGTTAGGGTTAGGGTTAGGGTTAGGGTTGGTGTTAGGTTTAGGGTTAGGGTTAGGGTTAGGGTTAGGGTTTAGGTTAGGGTTAGTGTTAGGGTTAGGGTTAGGGTTGGTGTTAGGATTAGGGTTAGGGTTAGGGTTATGTTTAGAGTTAGGGTTAGAATTAGGGTTAGGGTTAGGGTTAGGTTTAGGTTAGGGTTAGGGTTAGGGTTAGGTGTTAGGCTTAGGGTTAGGGTTAGGGTTGGTGTTAGGGTTAGGGTTAGGGTTATGGTTGGTGTTAGGTTTAGGGTTAGGGTTAGGGTTAGGGTTAGGGTTAGGGGTTAGGTTAGGGTTAGTGTTAGGCTTAGGGTGAGGGTTGGTGTTAGGGTTAGGGTTAGGTTTAGGTTTATGTTTAGGGTTAGGGTTAGAATTAGGGTTAGCGTTAGGGTTAAAGTTAGGGTTGGTGTTAGGTTAGGGTTAGGGTTAGGGTTAGGGTTAGGGGTTAGGCTTAGGGTTAGGGTTAGGGTTGGTGTTAGGGTTAGGGTTAGGGTTATGGTTATGGTTAGGGTTAGGGTTTGAATTAGGGTTAGGGTTAGGGTTAGGGTTAGGGTTAGGTTAGGGTTAGGGTTAGGGTTAGGGTTAGGGGTTAGACTTAGGGTTAGGGTTAGGGTTGGTGTTATGGTTAGGGTTAGGGTTAGGGTTGGTGTTAGGTTTAGGGTTAGGGTTAGGGTTAGGGTTAGGTTTAGGTGTTAGGTTAGGGTTAGTGTTATGGTTAGGGTGAGGGTTGCTGTTAGGGTTAGGGTTAGGGTTAGGGTTATGGTTAGGGTTAGGGTTAGAATTAGGGTTAGGGTTAGGGTTAGGGTTAGGGTTAGGGTTAGGGATTAGGTTTAGGGTTACTGTTAGGGTTAGGGTTAGGGTTAGGGTTAGGGTTAGGGTTAGGGTTAAAGTCAGGTTACCCCGAGCACTACCCCTCGCCCTAGGCCTACGCCTAGCTCTACCTCTGGTCCTACCCCTACCCCTGGCCCTACAGCTCCCTCTACCCATAGGCCCACCCCCATCCCTACCCCTAGCCACAGCTCCCACTCCTGGTCCTAGGCCTACTCCGAGGTTTACACCGACACCCACCCCTTTCCCTTTGCCTACCCCAGCGCTACGCCTACCGCTCCCACTAGCCCTACCTCGGTCCCTAGACCAACGCCCAGTGCTCACTCTAGTCCGAGGCCTTGCACTTGCCCGTCGCCGACCACTACACCTTGCCCTACCATAGCCAGAGCACTAACCCGTGTCCTACGAAAACACCCTGGACCCACCCTTACCACACCCTAATCCAGCCCTAAATCCGTTCCGAGTCCTAAGACTACCCGCAGCCCTCCCGTGACACCTACCCCTAGCCTTCGGCCATCCCCTACCACTACCACTAGTCCTAGGCCTAACATGAGCCCTAACCCTAACACTGCCCGTGGGCCTCTGCCCACCACTAGCCCTTCACCTAACCCTACCATGAGCACTACGCCTCGCCCTAGGCTTACGCCTAACACTACCTCTGGTTCTACTCCAACCCTGGCCCTACAGCTCTCCCTGTCCCTAGGCCCACCCCCATACCTACCCCTAGCCAAAACTCCCACTCCTGGCCCTAGGCCTACTCCGAGGTTTACCTCGACACCCACCCCTTGCCCTATGCCTACCCCAGCGCTACGCCTACTACTCCCACTAGTTCTAGCTCGGGCTCTAGCACAACGTGCATGGCTCCCTCTAGTCCGAGGCCTAGAACTTGCCCGTCGCAGACCAGTACACCTTGCCCTTATTTGGGTTGGGTTAGGGTTAGGGTTAGGGTTAGGGTTAGGGTTAGGGTTGGTGTTAGGTTTAGGGTTAGTGTTAGGGTTAGGGTTAGGGTTAGAGTTAGGGTTAGGGTTAGAATTAGGGTTAGGGTTTGGGTTAGGGTTAGGGTGGGTTGGTGTTAGGGTTAGGGTTAGGGTTAGGGTTAGGGTTAGGGTTAGGGTTAGAGTTAGGGTTAGGGTTAGAATTAGGGTTAGGGTTAGGGTTAGGGTTAGGGTTGGTGTTAGGGTTAGGGTTAGGTTAGGGTTAGGGTTAGGGTTAGGGTTAGGGTTAGGGTTGGTGTTAGGGTTAGGGTTAGTGTTAGGGTTAGGGTTAGGGTTGGTGTTAGGTTTAGGGTTAGGTTTAGGTTTAGTTTTGGTGTTAGGTTTAGGGTTAGGGTTAGGGTTAGGGTTATGGTTAGGGTTAGGGTTAGGGTTAGGGTTAGGTTACCCTGAGCACTACCCCTCGCCCTAGGCCTACGCCTAGCACTACCTCTGGTCCTACCCCTACACCTGGCCCTACCGCTCCTTCTACCCATAGGCCCACCCCCATTTCTACCCCTAGCCACAGCTCCCACTCCTGGTCCTAGGCCTACTCTGAGGTTTACCCCGACACCCACCCCTTGCCCTTTGCCTACCCCAGCGCTACGCCTAACTCTCCCATTAGCCCTACCTTGGGCCCTAGACCAACGCCCAGTGCTCACTCTAGTCCGAGGCCTAGCACTTGCCCGTCGCCCACCAGTACACCTTGCCCTACCGTTAGCCAGAGCACTAACCAGTGTCCTACGAAATCACCCTGGACCCACCCTTAGCCACACCCTAATACAGCCCTACATCCGTTCCGAGTACTAAAAATTCCCGGAGCTTTCCGGTGACAACTACTCCTAGCCCTCGGCCATCACCTACCACTACCACTAGTCTTAGGCCTAACATGTCCCCTAACCGTAACACTGCACGTGGGCCTCAGCCAACCACTAGCCCTTCACCTAACCCTACCCCGATCACTACCCCTTGCCCTAGGCCTACGCCTAGCACTACCTCTGTTCCTACCCCTACCACTGGCCTTACACCTCTCCCTATCCATAGGCCCACCCCCATCCCTACCCCTATCCACAACTCCAACTCCTGGCCCAAAGCCTATTCCGAGGTTTATTCCTACACCCACACCTTGCCCTATGCCTACCCCAGTGCTACGCCTACTGCTCCCACTAACCCTAGCTCGGGCCCTAGACCAACGTCCAGTGCTCCCTCTTGTCCGAGGCCTACCACTTGCCCGACGCCGACCAGTACACCTTGCCCTACCGTTAGCCAGAGCACTAAACCGTGTCCTACGAAATTACTCTGGACCCACACTTACCACACCATAATCCAGCCCTACAACCGTTCCGAGTCCTAGGACTACCCGGAGCCCTCCTGTGGCACCTACCCCTAGCCCTCGGCAAACCCCTACCACTACCACTAGTCCTAGGCCTAACATGAGCCCTAACCATAACACTGCCCGTGGGACTCTGCCAACCACTAGCACTTCACATAACCCTACCCCGAGCACTACCCCTCGCCCTAGGCCTACGCCTAGCACTACCTCTGGTCCTACCCCTATCCCTGGCCCTACAGCTCCTCCTACCCAGAGGCCCACCCCCATCCCTACCCCTAGCCACAGCTCCAACTCCTGGACCTAGGCCTACTCCAAGGTTTACCCCGACACCCACCCCTTGACCTATGCCTACCCCAGCGTACGCCTATAATTCCCCCTAGCCCTAGTTTGGGCCCTAGACCAACGCCCAGTGCTCCCTCTAGTTTGAGGCCTAGCACTTGCCCGTCGCCGACCAGTACACCTTGACTTACCGTTAGCCAGAGCACTAAGCCGTGTCCTACCAAATCACCCTGGACCCA
>NW_027669064.1:85000-97500 GCF_964194185.1 Rhinolophus hipposideros
CTACCCCTCGCCCTAGGCCTACGCCTAGCACTACCTCTGGTCCTACCCCTACCCCTGGCCCTACCGCTCCCCCTACCCATAGGCCCACCCCCATCCCTACCCCTAGCCACAACTCCCACTCCTGGTCCTAGGTCTACTCTGAGGTTTACCCCGACACCCACCCCTTGCCCTTTGCCTACCCTAGCACTACGCCTAACGCTCCCATTAGCCCTACCTTGGGCCCTAGACCAACGCCCAGTGCTCACTCTAGTCCGAGGCCTAGCACTTGCCCGTCGCCCACCAGTACACCTTGCCCTACCGTTAGCCAGAGCACTAACCAGTGTTCTACGAAATCACCCTGGACCCACCCTTAGCCACACCCTAATCCAGCTTTACATCCGTTCCGAGTCTTAGGACTACCCGGAGTTTCCCGTGACAACTACCCCTAGCCCTCGGCCATCCCCTACCACTACCACTAGTCCTAGGCCTAACATGAGCCCTAACCATAACACTGTCCGTGGGACTCTGCCAACCACTCGCACTTCACATAACCCTACCCCGAGCACTACCCCTCGCCCTAGGCCTACGCCTAGCACTACCTCTGGTCCTACCCCTATCCCTGGCCCTACAGCTCCTCCTACCCAGAGGCCCACCCCCATCCCTACCCCTAGCCACAGCTCCAACTCCTGGACCTAGGCCTACTCCAAGGTTTACCCCGACACCCACCCCTTGACTTATGCCTACCACAGTGTATGCCTATCGCTCCCTTAGCCCTAGTTTGGGCCCTAGACCAACGCCCAGTGCTCCCTCTAGTCCGAGGCCTAGCACTTGCCCGTCGCCAACCAGTACACCTTGACTTACCGTTAGCCAGAGCACTAAGCCGTGTCCTACCAAATCACCCTGGACCCACCCTTAGCCACACCCTAATCCAGCCCTACACCTGTTCGGAGTCCTAGGACTACCCGGAGCCCTCCCGTGACAACTACCCTTAGCCCTCGGCAAACCCCTACCACTACCACTCGTCCTAGGCCTAACATGAGCCCTAACCCTAACATTGCTCGTTGGCCTATGCCAACCACTAGCCCTTCACCTAACCCTACGCCGAACACAACCCCTCGCCCTAGGCCTACGCCTAGCACTACCTCTGGTCCTACCCCTACCCCTGGCCCTACAGCTCCCCCTACCCATAGGCCCACACCCATCCCTACCCCTAGCCACAGCTCCCACTCCTGGTCCTAGGCCTACTCTGAGGTTTACCCCGACACACACCCCTTGCCCTTTGCCTACCCCAGCGCTACGCCTAACTCTCCCATTAGCCCTACCTTGGGCCCTAGACAAACGCCCAGTGCTCACTCTAGTCCGAGGCCTAGCACTTGCCCGTCGCCCACCAGTACACCTTGCCTTACCGTTAGCCAGAGCACTAACCAGTGTCCTACGAAATCACCCTGGACCCACCCTTAGCCACACCCTAATCCAGCCCTACATCCGTTCCGAGTCCTAGGACTACCCGGAGCTTTCCCGTGACAACTACCCCTAGCCCTCGGCCATCCCCTACCACTACCACTAGTCTTAGGCCTAACATGTCCCCTAACCGTAACACTGCCCGTGGGGCTCAGCCAACCACTACCCTTTCACCTAACCCTACCCCGAGCACTACCCCTTGCCCTAGGCCTACGCCTAGCACTACCTCTGGTCCTACCCCTACCACTGGCCTTACAGCTCCCCCTATCCATAGGCCCACCCCCATCCCTACCCCTATCCACAACTCCAACTCCTGGCCCAAAGCCTATTCCGAGGTTTATTCCTACACCCACACCTTGCCCTATGCCTACCCCAGTGCTACGTCTACTGCTCCCACTAGCCCTAGCTCGGGCCCTAGACCAACGTCCAGTGCTCCCTCTTGTCCGAGGCCTACCACTTGCCCTACGCCGACCAGTACACCTTGCCCTACCATTAGCCAGAGCACTAAACCGTGTCCTACGAAATCACCCTGGACCTAAACTTACCACACCATAATCCAGCCCTACAACCGTTCCTTGTCCTAGGACTACCCGGAGCCCTCCTGTGGCACCTACCCCTAGCCCTCGGCAAACCCCTAGCACTACCACTAGTCCTAGGCCTAACATGAGCCCTAAACATAACACTGCCCGTGGGACTCTGCCAACCACTAGCACTTCACATAACCCTAATCCGAGCACTACCCCTCGCCCTAGGCCTACGCCTAGCACTACCTCTAGTCCTACCCCTATCCCTGGCCCTACAGCTCCTCCTACCCAGAGGCCCACCCCCATCCCTACCCCTAGCCACAGCTCCCACTCCTGGTCCTAGGCCTACTCCGAGGTTTACCCCGACACCCACCCCTTGCCCTTTGACTATCCCAGCGCTACGCCTACCGCTCCCACTAGCCCTACCTCGGTCCCTAGACCAACGCCCAGTGCTCACTCTAGTCCGAGGCCTAGCACTTGCCCGTCGCCGACCACTACACCTTGCCCTACCATAGCCAGAGCACTAACCCGTGTCCTACGAAAACACCCTGGACCCACCCTTACCACACCCTAATCCAGCCCTAAATCCGTTCCGAGTCCTACGACTACCCGGAGCCCTCCCGTGACACCTACCCCTAGCACTCGGCCGTCCCCTACCACTACCACTAGTCCTAGGCCTAACATGAGCCCTAACCCTAACACTGCCCGTGGGCCTCTGCGCACCACTAGCCCTTCACCTAACCCTACCCCGAGCACTACGCCTCGCCCTAGGCTTACGGCTAACACTACCTCTGGTCCTACTCCAACACCTGGCCCTACAGCTCTCACTGCCCCTAGGCCCACCCCCATCCCTACCCCTAGCCACAGCTCCCACTCCTGGCACTAGGCCTACTCCGAGGTTAACCTCGACACCCACCCCTTGCACTATGCCTACCCCAGCGCTACGCCTACTACTCCCACTAGCCCTAGCTCGGGCTCTAGACCAACGCGCATGGCTCCCTCTAGTCCGAGGCCTAGAACTAGCCCGTCGCAGACCAGTACACCTTGCCCTTATTTGGGTTAGGGTTAGGGTTAAGGTTAGGGTTAGGGTTAGGGTTAGGGTTAGGGTTGGTGTTAGGTTTAGGGTTATGGTTAGGGTTAGGGTTAGGGTTAGAGTTAGGGTTAGGGTTAGAATCTGGGTTAGTATTAGGGTTAGGGTTAGGGTTGGTGTTAGGGTTAGGGTTAGGTTAGGGTTAGGGTTAGGGTTAGGGTTAGGGTTGGTGTTAGGGTTAGGGTTAGGGTTAGGGTTAGGGTTAGGGTTAGAGTTAGGGTTAGGGTTAGAATTAGGGTTAGGGTTAGGGTTAGGGTTAGGGTTGTTGTTAGTGTTAGGGTTAAGTTAGGGTTAGGGTTAGGGTTAGGGGTTAGGGTTAGGGTTAGGGTTGAGGTTGGTGTCAAGGTTAGGGTTAGGGTTAGGATAAGGGTTAGGGTTAGGGTTAGGGTTAGGGTTAGGGTTAGTGTTAGGGTTGGTTTAGGGTTAGGGTTAGGGTTAGGGTTAGGGTTAGGGTTGGTGTTAGGTTTAGCGTTAGGGTTAGGGTTAGGGTTAGGGTTAGGGGTTATGTTAGGGTTAGTGTTAGGGTTAGGGTTAGGGTTGGTGTTAGGATTAGGGTTAGGGTTAGGGTTATGGTTAGGGTTAGGGTTAGAATTAGGGTTAGGGTTAGAGTTAGGGTTAGGGTTAGGGGTTAGGCTTAGGGTTAGGGTTAGGGTTGGTGTTAGGGTTAGGGTTAGGGTTAGGGTTGGTGTTAGGTTTAGGGTTAGGGTTAGGGTTAGGGTTAGGGTTTAGGTTAGGGTTAGTGTTAGGGTTAGGGTTAGGGTTATGTTTAGAGTTAGGGTTAGAATTAGGGTTAGGGTTAGGGTTAGGGTTAGGTTTAGGTTAGGGTTAGGGTTAGGGTTAGGGTTAGGTGTTAGGCTTAGGGTTAGGGTTAGGGTTGGTGTTAGGGTTAGGGTTAGGGTTAGGGTTGGTGTTAGGTTTAGGGTTAGGGTTAGGGTTAGGGTTAGGGTTAGGGTTAGGGGTTAGGTTAGGGTTAGTGTTAGGCTTAGGGTGAGGGTTGGTGTTAGGGTTAGGGTTAGGTTTAGGTTTATGTTTAGGGTTAGGGTTAGAATTAGGGTTAGCGTTAGGGTTAAAGTTAGGGTTGGTGTTAGGTTAGGGTTAGGGTTAGGGTTAGGGTTAGGGTTAGGGGTTAGGCTTAGGGTTAGGGTTAGGGTTGGTGTTAGGGTTAGGGTTAGGGTTATGGTTATGGTTAGGGTTAGGGTTTGAATTAGGGTTAGGGTTAGGGTTAGGGTTAGGGTTAGGGTTAGGTTAGGGTTAGGGTTAGGGTTAGGGTTAGGGGTTAGACTTAGGGTTAGGGTTAGGGTTGGTGTTATGGTTAGGGTTAGGGTTAGGGTTGGTGTTAGATTTAGGGTTAGGGTTAGGGTTAGGGTTAGGGTTAGGTGTTAGGTTAGGGTTAGTGTTAGGGTTAGGGTGAGGGTTGCTGTTAGGGTTAGGGTTAGGGTTAGGGTTATGGTTAGGGTTAGGGTTAGAATTAGGGTTAGGGTTAGGGTTAGGGTTAGGGTTAGGGTTAGGGATTAGGTTTAGGGTTACTGTTAGGGTTAGGGTTAGGGTTAGGGTTAGGGTTAGGGTTAGGGTTAAAGTCAGGTTACCCCGAGCACTACCCCTCGCCCTAGGCCTACGCCTAGCTCTACCTCTGGTCCTACCCCTACCCCTGGCCCTACAGATCCCTCTACCCATAGGCCCACCCCCATCCCTACCCCTAGCCACAGCTCCCACTCCTGGTCCTAGGCCTACTCCGAGGTTTACCCCGACACCCACCCCTTTCCCTTTGCCTACCCCAGAACTACGCCTACCGCTCCCACTAGCCCTACCTCGGTCCCTAGACCAACGCCCAGTGCTCACTCTAGTCCGAGGCCTTGCACTTGCCTGTCGCCGACCACTACACCTTGCCCTACTATAGCCAGAGCACTAACCCGTGTCCTACGAAAACACCCTGGACCCACCCTTACCACACCCTAATCCAGCCCTAAATCCGTTCCGAGTCCTAAGACTACCCGCAGCCCTCCCGTGACACCTACCCCTAGCACTCGGCCATCCCCTACCACTACCACTAGTCCTAGGCCTAACATGAGCCCTAACCCTAACACTGCCCGTGGGCCTCTGCCCACCACTAGACCTTCACCTAACCCTACCATGAGCACTACGCCTCGCCCTAGGCTTACGCCTAACACTACCTCTGGTTCTACTCCAACCCCTGGCCCTACAGCTCTCCCTGTCCCTAGGCCCACCCCCATACCTACCCCTAGCCACAGCTCCCACTCCTGGCCCTAGGCCTACTCCGAGGTTTACCTCGACACCCACCCCTTGCCCTATGCCTACCCCAGCGCTACGCCTACTACTCCCACTAGTTCTAGCTCGGGCTCTAGCACAACGTGCATGGCTCCCTCTAGTCCGAGGCCTAGAACTTGCCCGTCGCAGACCAGTACACCTTGCCCTTATTTGGGTTGGGTTAGGGTTAGGGTTAGGGTTAGGGTTAGGGTTGGTGTTAGGTTTAGGGTTAGTGTTAGGGTTAGGGTTAGGGTTAGAGTTAGGGTTAGGGTTAGAATTAGGGTTAGGGTTTGGGTTAGGGTTAGGGTGGGTTGGTGTTAGGGTTAGGGTTAGGGTTAGGGTTAGGGTTAGGGTTAGGGTTAGAGTTAGGGTTAGGGTTAGAATTAGGGTTAGGGTTAGGGTTAGGGTTAGGGTTGGTGTTAGGGTTAGGGTTAGGTTAGGGTTAGGGTTAGGGTTAGGGTTGGTGTTAGGGTTAGGGTTAGTGTTAGGGTTAGGGTTAGGGTTGGTGTTAGGTTTAGGGTTAGGTTTAGGTTTAGTTTTGGTGTTAGGTTTAGGGTTAGGGTTAGGGTTAGGGTTAGGGTTAGGTTACCCCGAGCACTACCCCTCGCCCTAGGCCTACACCTAGCACTACCTCTGGTCCTACCCCTACACCTGGCCCTACCGCTCCTTCTACCCATAGGCCCACCCCCATTTCTACCCCTAGCCACAGCTCCCACTCCTGGTCCTAGGCCTACTCTGAGGTTTACCCCGACACCCACCCCTTGCCCTTTGCCTACCCCAGCGCTACGCCTAACTCTCCCATTAGCCCTACCTTGGGCCCTAGACCAACGCCCAGTGCTCACTCTAGTCCGAGGCCTAGCACTTGCCCGTCGCCCACCAGTACATCTTGCCCTACCGTTAGCCAGAGCACTAACCAGTGTCCTACGAAATCACCCTGGACCCACCCTTAGCCACACCCTAATCCAGCCCTACATCCGTTCCGAGTACTAAAAATACCCGGAGCTTTCCGGTGACAACTACTCCTAGCTCTCGGCCATCCCCTACCACTACCACTAGTCTTAGGCCTAACATGTCCCCTAACCGTAACACTGCACGTGGGCCTCAGCCAACCACTAGCCCTTCACCTAACCCTACCCCAAGCACTACCCCTTGCCCTAGGCCTACGCCTAGCACTACCTCTGGTCCTACCCCTACCACTGGCCTTACACCTCCCCCTATCCATAGGCCCACCCCCTTCCCTACCCCTATCCACAACTCCAACTCCTGGCCCAAAGCCTATTCCGAGGTTTATTCCTACACCCACACCTTGCCCTATGCCTACCCCAGTGCTACGCCTACTGCTCCCACTAACCCTAGCTCGGGCCCTAGACCAACGTCCAGTGCTCCCTCTTGTCCGAGGCCTACCACTTGCCCGACGCCGACCAGTACACCTTGCCCTACCGTTAGCCAGAGCACTAAACCGTGTCCTACGAAATTACTCTGGACCCACACTTACCACACCATAATCCAGCCCTACAACCGTTCCGAGTCCTAGGACTACCCGGAGCCCTCCTGTGGCACCTACCCCTAGCCCTCGGCAAACCCCTACCACTACCACTAGTCCTAGGCCTAACATGAGCCCTAACCATAACACTGCCCGTGGGACTCTGCCAACCACTAGCACTTCACATAACCCTACCCCGAGCACTACCCCTCGCCCTAGGCCTACGCCTAGCACTACCTCTTGTCCTACCCCTATCCCTGGCCCTACAGCTCCTCCTACCCAGAGGCCCACCCCCATCCCTACCCCTAGCCACAGCTCCAACTCCTGGACCTAGGCCTACTCCAAGGTTTACCCCGACACCCACCCCTTGACCTATGCCTACCCCAGCGTACGCCTATAATTCTCCCTAGCCCTAGTTTGGGCCCTAGACCAACGCCCAGTGCTCCCTCTAGTTTGAGGCCTAGCACTTGCCCGTCGCCGACCAGTACACCTTGACTTACCGTTAGCCAGAGCACTAAGCCGTGTCCTACCAAATCACCCTGGACCCACCCTTAGCCACACCCTAATCCAGCCCTACACCTGTTCCGAGTCCTAGGACTACCCGGAGCCCTCCCGTGACAACTACCCTTAGCCCTCGGCTAACCCCTACCACTACCACTCGTCCTAGGCCTAACATGAGCCCTCACCCTAACACAGCTCGTTGGCCTATGTTAACCACTAGCCCTTCACCTAACCCTACGCCGAACATAACCCCTCGCCCTAGGCCTACGCCTAGCACTACCTCTTGTCCTACACCTACCCCTGGCCCTACATCTCCCCCTAACCATAGGCCCACCCCCATCCCTACCCCTAGCTAGAGCTCCAACTCCTGGCCCTAGGCCTACTCTGAGTTTTACCCCGACACCCACCCCTTGCCCTTTGCCTACCCCAGCGGTACGCCTACCGCTCCCACTAGCCCTACCTCGGTCCCTAGACCAACGCCCAGTGCTCACTCTAGTCCGAGGCCTTGCACTTGCCTGTCGCCGACCACTACACCTTGCCCTACCATAGCCAGAGCACTAACCCGTGTCCTACGAAAACACCCTGGACCCACCCTTACCACACCCTAATCCAGCCCTAAATCCGTTCCGAGTCCTAGGACTACCCGCAGTTCTCCCGTGACACCTACCCCTAGCCCTCGGCCATCCACTACCACTACCACTAGTCCTAGGCCTAACATGAGCCCTAACCCTAACACTGCGCGTGGGCCTCTGCCCACCAATAGCCCTTCACCTAACCCTACCTTGAGAACTACGCCTCGCCCTAGGCTTACGCCTAACACTACCTCTGGTCCTACTCCAACCCCTGGCCCTACAGCTCTCCCTGTCCCTAGGCCCACCCCCATCCCTACCCTTAGGCACAGCTCCCACCCCTGGCCCTAGGCCTACTCCGAGGTTTACCTCGACACCCACCCCTTGCCGTATGCCTACGCCAGGGCTACGCCTACCGCTTTCACTAGCCCTACCTCGGGACCTAGACCAACGCCCAGTGCTCACTTTAGTCCGAGGCCAAGCACTTGCCCGTCGCCGACCAGTACACCTTGCCCTACCGTTAGCCAGAGCACTAACCCGTGTCCTACAAAATCACCCCGTACCCATCCTTAGCCACACCCTAATCCAGCCCTACATCCGTTCTGAGTCCTAGGACTACCAGGAACCCTCCCGTGACACCTACCCCTAGCCCTCGGCCGTCCCCTACCACTACCAATAGTCCTAGGCCTAACATGAGCCCTAACCCTAACACTGCCCGTGGGCCTCTGCCAACCACTAGCCCTTCATCTAACCCTACCCCGAGCACTACCCCTCGCCCTAGGCCTACGTTATCACTCCTCTGTTCCTTCCTTTACCCCTGACCCTACAGCTGCCCCTACCCATAGGCCCACCCCCATCCTTAACCCTAGGCACAACTCCTACTCCTGGCCCAAAGTCTACTCCGAGGTTTACCCCGACACCCACCCCTTGCCCTATGCCTACCCCAGTGCTACGCCTACCGCTCCCACTCACGCTAGCTTGGGCCCTATACCAACGCCCAGTGCTCCCTCTTGTCCAAGGCCTACCACTTGCCCGACGCCGACCAGTACACCTTGCCCTACCGTTAGCCAGAGCACTAACCCGTGTTCTACGAAATCATCCTGGACCCACACTTACAACACCCTAATCCAGCGCTACACCCGTTTTGAGTCCTAGGACTACTCAAAGCCCTCCCGTGACACCTACCCCTAGCCCACGGCCAACCCCTACCACTACCACTAGTCCTAGGCCTAAATGAGCCCTAACCAGAACACTGCCCGTGGGCCTCTGCCAACCACTAGCCCTTCACCTAACCCTACCCCGAGCAATACCCCTCACCCTAGGCCTACGCCTAAAACTACCTCTGGTCCTACCTCTACACCTGGCCCTACAGCTTTCCCTACCCATAGGCCCACCCCCATCCCTAACCCTAGCCACAGCTCCCACCCTTGGCCCTAGGCCTACACCGAGGTTTACGTCGACACCCACCTCTTGCCCTATGCCTACCCCAGCGGTATGCCTACCGCTCCCACTAGCCCTAGCTCAGGCCTAGACCAACGCCCATGGCTCCCTCTAGTCCGAGGCCTAGAACTAGCCCGTCGCTGACCAGTACACCTTGCCCTTGTTAGGGTTAGGGTTAGGGTTAGGGTTAGGGTTTAGTTTTAGGGTTAGGGTTAGGGTTGTTGTTAGGGTTAGGATTAGGGTTAAGGTTAGGGTTAGGTTTGGGTTGGTGTTAGGTTTAGGGTTAGGGTTAGGGTTGGTGTTAGGGTTAGGGTTAGGGTTAGGGTTAGGGTTAGGGTTAGAGTTAGGGTTAGGGTTAGAATTAGGGTTAGGGTTAGGGTTAGGGTTAGGGTTGGTGTTAGGGTTAGGGTTAGGTTAGGGTTAGGGTTAGGGTTAGGGGTTAGGGTTAGGGTTAGGGTTAGGGTTATGGTTAGGGTTAGGGTTTGAATTAGGGTTAGGGTTAGGGTTAGGGTTAGGTTAGGGTTAGGGTTAAGGTTAGGGGTTAGGCTTAGGGTTAGGGTTAGGGTTGGTGTTAGGGTTAGGGTTAGGGTTAGGGTTAGGGTTGGTGTTAGGTTTAAGGTTAGGGTTAGGGTTAGGGTTAGGGTTACGGTTAGGTTAGGGTTAGTGTTAGGGTTAGGGTGAGGGTTGCTGTTAGGGTTAGGGTTAGGGTTATGGTTAGAATTAGGGTTAGAATTAGGGTTAGGGTTAGGGTTAGGGTTAGGGTTAGGTTTGGGTTGGTGTTAGGTTTAGGGTTAGGGTTAGGGTTAGGGTTAGGTTTGGTGTTAGGGTTAGGGTTAGGGTTAGGGTTAGGGTTAGAGTTAGGGTTAGGGTTAGAATTAGGGTTAGGGTAAGGGTTAGGGTTAAGTTTGGTGTTAGGATTAGGGTTAGGGTTAGGGTTAGGGTTAGGGTTAGGGTTGGTGTTAGGTTTAGGGTTAGGGTTAGGGTTAGGATTAGGGTTAGGGTTGGTGTTAGCGTTAGAGTTAGGGTTAGGGTTAGGTTTAGGGTTAGGGTTAGAGTTAGGGTTAGGGTTAGGGTTAGGGTTAGGGTTGGTGTTAAGATTAGGGTTAGGTTTAGGGTTATGTTTAGAGTTAGGGTTAGAATTAGGGTTAGGGTTAGGGTTAGGGTTAGGGTTAGGTTTAGGTTAGGGTTAGGGTTAGGGTTAGGGTTAGGGGTTAGGCTTAGGGTTAGGGTTAGGGTTGGTGTTAGGGTTAGGGTTAGGGTTAGGGTTAGGATTGGTGTTAGGTTTAGGGTTAATGTTAGGGTTAGGGTTAGGGTTAGGGTTAGGGGTTAGGTTAGGGTTAGTGTTAGGGTTAGTGTGAGGGTTGGTGTTAGGGTTACGGTTAGGGTTAGGGTTATGGTTAGGGTAGGGTTAGAATTAGGGTTAGGGTTAGGGTTAGGGTTGGTGTTAGGTTAGGGTTAGGGTTACGGTTAGGGTTAAGGTTAGGGGTTAGGCTTCGGGTTAGGGTTAGGGTTGGTGTTAGGGTTAGGGTTAGGGTTAGGTTTGGTGTTAGGTTTAGGGTTAGGGTTAGGGTTAGTGTTAGGGTTAGGGGTTAGGTTAGGGTTAGTGTTAGGGTTAGGGTGAGGGTTGGTGTTAGGTTTAGGGTTAGGGTTAGGGTTAGGGTTAGGGTTAGGGATTAGGGTTAGGGTTAGTGTTAGGGTGAGGGTTAGGGTTAGGGTTAGGGTTAGGGTTAAAGTCAGGTTACCCTGAGCACTACCCCTCGCCCTAGGCCTACGCCTAGCACTACCTCTTGTCCTACCCCTACCCCTGACCCTACATCTCCCCCTAACCATAGGCCCACCCCAATCCCTACCCCTTGCCAGAGCTCCAACTCCTGGCCCTAGGCCTACTCCGAGGTTTACCCCGACACCCACCCCTTGCCCTTTTCCTACCCCAGCGCTACGCCTACCGCTCCCACCAGCCCTACCTCGGTCCCTAGACCAACGCCCAGTGCTCACTCTAGTCCGAGGCCTTGCACTTGCCCGTCGCCGACCGCTACACCTTGCCCTACCATAGCCACAGCACTAACCCGTGTCCTACGAAAACACCCTGGACCAACCCTTACCACACCCTAATCCAGCCCTAAATCCGTTCTGAGTCCTAGGACTACCCGGAGCCCTCCCGTGACACCTACCCCTAGCCCTTGGCCATTACCTAACACTACCACTAGTCCTAGGCCTAACATGAGCCCTAACCCTAACACTGCCCGTGGGCCTCTGCCACCACTAGCCCTTCACCTAACCCTACCCCGAGCACTACGCCTCGCCCTAGGCTTACGCCTAACACTACCTCTGGTCCTACTCCAACCCCTGGCCCTACAGCTCTTCCTGCCCCTAGGCCCACCCCCATCCCTACCCCTAGCCGCAGCTCCCACTCCTGGCCCTAGGCCTACTCCGAGGTTTACCTCGACACGCACCCCTTGCCCTATGCCTACCCCAGCGCTACGCCTACTACTCCCACTAGCCCTAGCTCGGGCTCTAGACCAACGCGCATGACTCCCTCTAGTCCGAGGCCTAGAACTTGCCCGTCGCAGACCAGTACACGTTGCCCTTATTTGGGTTAGGGTTAGGGTTAGGGTTAGGGTTAGGGTTAGGGTTAGGGTTAGGGTTAGGGTTGGTGTTAGGTTTAGGGTTAGGGTTAGGGTTAGGGTTAGGGTTAGAGTTAGGGTTAGGGTTAGAATTAGGGTTAGGGTTTGGGTTAGGGTTAGGGTGGGTTGGTGTTAGGGATAGGGATAGGGTTAGGGTTAGGGTTAGGGTTAGAGTTAGGGTTAGGTTTAGAATTAGGGTTAGGGTTAGGGTTAGGGTTAAAGTTGGTGTTAGGGTTAGGGTTAGGTTAGGGTTAGGGTTAGGGTTAGGGTTAGGGTTAGGGTTGGTGTTAGGTTTAGGGTTAGGTTTAGGTTTAGGGTTGGTGTTAGGTTTAGGGTTAGGGTTAGGGTTAGGTTTATGGTTAGGGTTAGGGTTAGGGTTAGGGTTAGGGTTAGGGTTAGGTTACCCCGAGCACTACCCCTCGCCCTAGGCCTACGCCTAGCACTACCTCTGGTCCTACCCCTACCCCTGGCCCTACCGCTCCCCCTACCCATAGGCCCACCCCGATCCCTACCCCTAGCCACAGATCCCACTCCTGGTCCTAGGTCTACTCTGAGGTTTACCCC
>NW_027669064.1:110000-115000 GCF_964194185.1 Rhinolophus hipposideros
AGGGTTAGGGTTATGGTTAGGGTTAGGGTTTGAATTAGGGTTAGGGTTAGGGTTAGGGTTAGGCTTAGGGTTAGGTTAGGGATAGGGTTAGGGTTAGGGTTAGGGTTAGGGGTTAGGCTTAGTGTTAGGGTTAGGGTTGGTGTTAGGGTTAGTGTTAGGGTTAGGGTTGGTGTTAGGTTTAGGGTTAGGGTTAGGGTTAGGGTTAGGGTTAGGGGTTAGGTTAGGGTTAGTGTTAGGGTTAGGGTGAGGGTTGGTGTTAGGGTTAGGGTTAGGGTTAGGGTTAAGGTTATGGTTAGGGTTAGGGTTAGAATTAGGGTTAGGGTTAGGGTTAGGGTTAGGTTTGGTGTTAGGTTTAGGGTTAGGGTTAGGGTTAGGGATTAGGTTTAGGGTTAGTGTTAGGTTTAGGGTTAGGGTTATGGTTATGGTTAGGGTTAGGGTTAGAATTAGGGTTAGGGTTTGTGTTAGGGTTAGGTTGGGTTGGTGTTAGGGTTAAGGTTAGGGTTAGGGTTAGGGTTAGTGTTAGAGTTAGGGTTAGGGTTAGAATTAGGGTTAGGGTTAGGGTTAGGGTTGGTGTTAGGGTTAGGGTTAGGTTATGGTTAGGGTTAGGGTTAGGGTTAGGTTACCCCGAGCACTACCCCTCGCTCTAGGCCTACGCCTCCCACTACCTCTGGTCCTACACCTACCCCTAGCCCTACCGCTCCACCTACCCATAGGCCCACCCCCATCCCTACCCCTAGCTACAGCTCCCACTCCTGGTTTTAGGCCTACTCTGAGGTTTACCCCGACACCCACCCCTTGCCCTTTGCCTACACCAGCGCTACGCCTAACTCTCCCATTAGCCCTACCTTGGGCCCTAGACCAACGCCCAGTGCTCACTCTAATCCGAGGCCTAGCACTTGACCGTCGCCGACCAGTACACCTTGACTTACCGTTAGCCAGAGCACTAAGCCGTGTCCTACCAAATCACCCTGGACCCACCCTTAGCCACACCCTAATCCAGACCTACACCTTTTCCGAGTCCTAGGACTACCCTGAGCCCTCCCGTGACAACTACCCTTAGCCCTCGGCTAACCCCTACCACTACCACTCGTCCTAGGCCTAACATGAGCCCTAACCCTAACACTGCTCGTTGGCCTATGCCAAACACTAGCCCTTCACCTAACCCTACGCCGAACACAACCCCTCGCCCAGGCCTACGCCTAGCACTACCTCTGGTCCTACCCCTACCCCTGGCACTACAGCTCCCCCTACCCATAGGCCCACCCCCATCCCTACCCCTAGGCACAGCTCCCACTCCTGGCCCTAGGCCTACTCCGAGGTTTACCTCGACACCCACCCCTTGCCGTATGCCTACTCCAGGGCTACGCCTACAGCTTTCACTAGCCCTACCTCGGGATCTAGACCAACGCCCAGTGCTCACTTTAGTCCGAGGCCAAGCACTTTCCCGTCGCCAACCAGTACACCTTGCCATACCGTTAGCCAGAGCACTAACCCGTGTCCTACCAAATCACCCTGGACCCACCCTTAGCCACACCCTAATCCAGCCCTACATCCGTTCTGAGTCCTAGGACTACCCGGAACCCTCCCGTGACACCTAACCCTAGCCCTCGGCCGTCCCCTACCACTACCACTAGTCCTAGGCCTAACATGAGCCCTAACCCTAACACTGCCCGTGGGCCTCTGCCAACCACTAGCCCTTCATCTAACCCTACCCCGAGCACTACCCCTCGCCCTAGGCCTACGCCTAGCACTCCTCTGTTCCTACCACTACCCCTGGCCCTACAGCTCCCCCTAGCCATAGGCCCACCCCATCCTTAACCCTAGGCACAACTCCTACTCCAGGCCCAAAATCTACTCCGAGGTTTACCCCGACACCCACTCCTTGCCCTATGCCTACCCCAGTGCTACGCCTACCGCTCCCACTAACGCTAGTTTGGGCCCTATACCAACGCCCAGTGCTCCCTCTAGTCCAAGGCCTACCACTTGCCCGACGCCGAACAGTACACCTTGCCCTACCGTTACCCAGAGCACTAACCCGTGTTCTACGAAATCATCCTGGACCCACACTTACAACACCCTAATCCAGCCCTACACCGATTTTGAGTCCTAGGACTACTCAAAGCCCTCCCGTGACACCTACCCCTAGCCCTCGGCCAACCCCTACCACTACCACTAGTCCTAGTCCTAAATGAGCCCTAACCAGAACACTGCCCGTGGGCCTCTGCCAACCACTAGCCCTTCACCTAACCCTACCCTGAGCACTACCCCTCACCCTAGGCCTACGCCTAAAACTACCTCTGGTCCTACCTCTACCCCTGGCCCTACAGCTCCCCCTACCCATAGGACCACCCCCATTCCTAACCCTAGCCACAGCTCCCACTTCTGGCCCTAGGCCTACACCGAGGTTTACCTCGACACCCACCTCTTGCCCTATGCCTACCCCAGCTCTACGCCTACCGCTCCCACTAGCCCTAGCTCAGGCCTAGACCAACGCCCATGGCTCCCTCTTGTCCGAGGCCTAGAACTAGCCCGTCGCTGACCAGTACACCTTGCCCTTCTTAGGTTTGAGTTAGGGTTAGGGTTAGGGTTAGGGTTTAGTTTTAGGGTTAGGGTTAGGGTTGGTGTTAGGGTTAGGGTTCGGGTTAGGGTTAGGGTTAGGGTTAGGGGTTAGGCTTAGGGTTAGGGTTAGGGTTGGTGTTAGGGTTACGTTAGGGTTAGGGTTGGTGTTAGGTTTAGGGTTACGGTTAGGGTTAGGTTTAGGGTTAGGTGTTACGTTAGGGTTAGTGTTAGGGTGAGGGTTAGGGTTGGTGTTAGGGTTAGGGTTAGGGTTAGGGTTATGGTTAGGGTTAGGGTTTGAATTAGGGTTAGGGTTAGGGTTACGGTTAGGGTTAGGGTTAGGTTAGGGTTAGGGTTAGGTTTAGGGTTAGGTTTAGGGGTTAGGCTTAGGGTTAGGGTTAGGGTTGGTGTTAGGGTTAGGGTTAGGGTTAGGGTTAGGGTTGGTGTTAGTTTTAGGGTTAGGGTTAGGGTTAGAGTTAGGGTTAGGGGTTAGGTTAGGGTTAGTGTTAGGGTTAGGGTGAGGGTTGGTGTTAGGGTTAGGGTTGGTGTTAGGGTTACGTTAGGGTTAGGGTTGGTGTTAGGTTTAGGGTTACGGTTAGGGTTAGGTTTAGTTTTAGGGGTTACGTTAGGGTTAGTGTTAGGGTGAGGGTTAGGGTTGGTGTTAGGATTAGGGTTAGGGTTAGGATTATGGTTAGGGTTAGGGTTTGAATTAGGGTTAGGGTTAGGGTTAGGGTTAGGGTTAGGGTTAGGTTAGGGTTAGGGTTAGGGTTAGGGTTTGGGGTTAGGCTTAGGGTTAGGGTTAGGGTTGGTGTTAGGGTTAGGGTTAGGGTTAGGGTTAGGGTTGGTGTTAGTTTTAGGGTTAGGGTTAGGGTTAGGGTTAGGGTTAGGGGTTAGGTTAGGGTTAGTGTTAGGGTTAGGGTGAGGGTTGGTGTTAGGGTTAGGGTTAGGGTTAGTGTTATGGTTAGGTTTAGGGTTAGAATTAGGGTTAGGGTTAGGGTTAGGGTTAGGTTTGGTGTTAGGTTTAGGGTTAGGGTTAGGGTTAGGGTTAGGGTTAGGGATTAGGTTTAGGGTTAGTGTTAGGGTTAGGGTTAGGGTTAGAGTTAGGGTTAAAGTCAGGTTACCCCGAGCACTACCCCTCGCCCTAGGCCTACGCCTAGCACTACCTCTGGTCCTACCCCTACCCCTGGCCCTACATCTCCCCCTAACCATAGGCCCACCACCATCCCTACCCCTAGCCACAGCTCCCACTCCTGGTCCTAGGCCTACTCCGAGGTTTACACCGACACCCACCCCTTGCCCTTTGACTACTTCAGCGCTACGCCTACCGCTCCCACTAGCCCTACCTCGGGCCCTAGACCAACGCCCAGTGCTCCCTCTAGTCCGAGGCTTACCACTTGCATGACGCCGACCAGTACACCTTGCCCTACCGTTAGCCAGAGCACTAACCAGTGTCCTACGAAATCACCCTGGACCCACCCTTAGCCACACCCTAATCCAGCCCTACATCCGTTCCGAGTCCTAGGACTGCCCGGAGCTTTCCCGTGACAACTACCCCTAGCCCTCGGCCATCCCCTACCACTACCACTAGTCTTAGGCCTAACATGTCCCCTAACCGTAACACTGCCCGTGGGCCTCAGCCAACCACTACCCCTTCACCTAACCCTACCCCGAGCACTACCCCTTGCCCTAGGCCTACGCCTAGCACTACCTCTGGTCCTACCCCTACTACTGGCCTTACAGCTCCCCCTATCCATAGGCCCACCCCCATCCCTACCCCTATCCACAACTCCAACTCCTAGCCCAAAGCCTATTCCGAGGTTTATTCCTACACCCACACCTTGCCCTATGCCTACCCCAGTGCTACGCCTACTGCTCCCACTAGCCCTAGCTCGGGCCCTAGACCAACATCCAGTGCTCCCTCTTGTCCGAGGCCTACCACTTGCCCGACGCCGACCAGTACACCTTGTCCTACCGTTAGCCAGAGCACTAAACCGTGTCCTACGAAATCACCCTGGACCCACACTTACCACACCATAATCCAGCCCTACAACCGTTCCGAGTCCTAGGACTACCCGGAGCCCTCCTGTGGCACCTACCCCTAGCCCTCGGCAAACCCCTACCACTACCACTAGTCCTAGGCCTAACATGAGCTTTAACCATAACACTGCCCGTGGGACTCTGCCAACCACTAGCACTTCACATAACCCTACCCCGAGCACTACCCCTCGCCCTAGGCCTACGCCTAGCACTACCTCTGGTCCTACCCCTATCCCTGGCCCTACAGCTCCTCCTACCCAGAGGCCCACCCCCATCCCTACCCCTAGCCACAGCTCCAACTCCTGGCCCTAGGCCTACTCCGAGGTTTACCCCGACACCCACCCCTTGCCCTTTGACTACCCCAGCGCTACGCCTACCGCTCCCACTAGCCCTACATCGGTCCCTAG
>NW_027669064.1:122500-127500 GCF_964194185.1 Rhinolophus hipposideros
TACAGCTCCCACTCCTGGTTTTAGGCCTACTCTGAGGTTTACCCCGACACCCACCCCTTGCCCTTTGCCTACACCAGCGCTACGCCTAACTCTCCCATTAGCCCTACCTTGGGCCCTAGACCAACGCCCAGTGCTCACTCTAATCCGAGGCCTAGCACTTGACCGTCGCCGACCAGTACACCTTGACTTACCGTTAGCCAGAGCACTAAGCCGTGTCCTACCAAATCACCCTGGACCCACCCTTAGCCACACCCTAATCCAGACCTACACCTTTTCCGAGTCCTAGGACTACCCTGAGCCCTCCCGTGACAACTACCCTTAGCCCTCGGCTAACCCCTACCACTACCACTCGTCCTAGGCCTAACATGAGCCCTAACCCTAACACTGCTCGTTGGCCTATGCCAAACACTAGCCCTTCACCTAACCCTACGCCGAACACAACCCCTCGCCCAGGCCTACGCCTAGCACTACCTCTGGTCCTACCCCTACCCCTGGCACTACAGCTCCCCCTACCCATAGGCCCACCCCCATCCCTACCCCTAGGCACAGCTCCCACTCCTGGCCCTAGGCCTACTCCGAGGTTTACCTCGACACCCACCCCTTGCCGTATGCCTACTCCAGGGCTACGCCTACAGCTTTCACTAGCCCTACCTCGGGATCTAGACCAACGCCCAGTGCTCACTTTAGTCCGAGGCCAAGCACTTTCCCGTCGCCAACCAGTACACCTTGCCATACCGTTAGCCAGAGCACTAACCCGTGTCCTACCAAATCACCCTGGACCCACCCTTAGCCACACCCTAATCCAGCCCTACATCCGTTCTGAGTCCTAGGACTACCCGGAACCCTCCCGTGACACCTAACCCTAGCCCTCGGCCGTCCCCTACCACTACCACTAGTCCTAGGCCTAACATGAGCCCTAACCCTAACACTGCCCGTGGGCCTCTGCCAACCACTAGCCCTTCATCTAACCCTACCCCGAGCACTACCCCTCGCCCTAGGCCTACGCCTAGCACTCCTCTGTTCCTACCACTACCCCTGGCCCTACAGCTCCCCCTAGCCATAGGCCCACCCCATCCTTAACCCTAGGCACAACTCCTACTCCAGGCCCAAAATCTACTCCGAGGTTTACCCCGACACCCACTCCTTGCCCTATGCCTACCCCAGTGCTACGCCTACCGCTCCCACTAACGCTAGTTTGGGCCCTATACCAACGCCCAGTGCTCCCTCTAGTCCAAGGCCTACCACTTGCCCGACGCCGAACAGTACACCTTGCCCTACCGTTACCCAGAGCACTAACCCGTGTTCTACGAAATCATCCTGGACCCACACTTACAACACCCTAATCCAGCCCTACACCGATTTTGAGTCCTAGGACTACTCAAAGCCCTCCCGTGACACCTACCCCTAGCCCTCGGCCAACCCCTACCACTACCACTAGTCCTAGTCCTAAATGAGCCCTAACCAGAACACTGCCCGTGGGCCTCTGCCAACCACTAGCCCTTCACCTAACCCTACCCTGAGCACTACCCCTCACCCTAGGCCTACGCCTAAAACTACCTCTGGTCCTACCTCTACCCCTGGCCCTACAGCTCCCCCTACCCATAGGACCACCCCCATTCCTAACCCTAGCCACAGCTCCGACTTCTGGCCCTAGGCCTACACCGAGGTTTACCTCGACACCCACCTCTTGCCCTATGCCTACCCCAGCTCTACGCCTACCGCTCCCACTAGCCCTAGCTCAGGCCTAGACCAACGCCCATGGCTCCCTCTTGTCCGAGGCCTAGAACTAGCCCGTCGCTGACCAGTACACCTTGCCCTTCTTAGGTTTGAGTTAGGGTTAGGGTTAGGGTTAGGGTTTAGTTTTAGGGTTAGGGTTAGGGTTGGTGTTAGGGTTAGGGTTCGGGTTAGGGTTAGGGTTAGGGTTAGGGGTTAGGCTTAGGGTTAGGGTTAGGGTTGGTGTTAGGGTTACGTTAGGGTTAGGGTTGGTGTTAGGTTTAGGGTTACGGTTAGGGTTAGGTTTAGGGTTAGGTGTTACGTTAGGGTTAGTGTTAGGGTGAGGGTTAGGGTTGGTGTTAGGGTTAGGGTTAGGGTTAGGGTTATGGTTAGGGTTAGGGTTTGAATTAGGGTTAGGGTTAGGGTTACGGTTAGGGTTAGGGTTAGGTTAGGGTTAGGGTTAGGTTTAGGGTTAGGTTTAGGGGTTAGGCTTAGGGTTAGGGTTAGGGTTGGTGTTAGGGTTAGGGTTAGGGTTAGGGTTAGGGTTGGTGTTAGTTTTAGGGTTAGGGTTAGGGTTAGAGTTAGGGTTAGGGGTTAGGTTAGGGTTAGTGTTAGGGTTAGGGTGAGGGTTGGTGTTAGGGTTAGGGTTGGTGTTAGGGTTACGTTAGGGTTAGGGTTGGTGTTAGGTTTAGGGTTACGGTTAGGGTTAGGTTTAGTTTTAGGGGTTACGTTAGGGTTAGTGTTAGGGTGAGGGTTAGGGTTGGTGTTAGGATTAGGGTTAGGGTTAGGATTATGGTTAGGGTTAGGGTTTGAATTAGGGTTAGGGTTAGGGTTAGGGTTAGGGTTAGGGTTAGGTTAGGGTTAGGGTTAGGGTTAGGGTTTGGGGTTAGGCTTAGGGTTAGGGTTAGGGTTGGTGTTAGGGTTAGGGTTAGGGTTAGGGTTAGGGTTGGTGTTAGTTTTAGGGTTAGGGTTAGGGTTAGGGTTAGGGTTAGGGGTTAGGTTAGGGTTAGTGTTAGGGTTAGGGTGAGGGTTGGTGTTAGGGTTAGGGTTAGGGTTAGTGTTATGGTTAGGTTTAGGGTTAGAATTAGGGTTAGGGTTAGGGTTAGGGTTAGGTTTGGTGTTAGGTTTAGGGTTAGGGTTAGGGTTAGGGTTAGGGTTAGGGATTAGGTTTAGGGTTAGTGTTAGGGTTAGGGTTAGGGTTAGAGTTAGGGTTAAAGTCAGGTTACCCCGAGCACTACCCCTCGCCCTAGGCCTACGCCTAGCACTACCTCTGGTCCTACCCCTACCCCTGGCCCTACATCTCCCCCTAACCATAGGCCCACCACCATCCCTACCCCTAGCCACAGCTCCCACTCCTGGTCCTAGGCCTACTCCGAGGTTTACACCGACACCCACCCCTTGCCCTTTGACTACTTCAGCGCTACGCCTACCGCTCCCACTAGCCCTACCTCGGGCCCTAGACCAACGCCCAGTGCTCCCTCTAGTCCGAGGCTTACCACTTGCATGACGCCGACCAGTACACCTTGCCCTACCGTTAGCCAGAGCACTAACCAGTGTCCTACGAAATCACCCTGGACCCACCCTTAGCCACACCCTAATCCAGCCCTACATCCGTTCCGAGTCCTAGGACTGCCCGGAGCTTTCCCGTGACAACTACCCCTAGCCCTCGGCCATCCCCTACCACTACCACTAGTCTTAGGCCTAACATGTCCCCTAACCGTAACACTGCCCGTGGGCCTCAGCCAACCACTACCCCTTCACCTAACCCTACCCCGAGCACTACCCCTTGCCCTAGGCCTACGCCTAGCACTACCTCTGGTCCTACCCCTACTACTGGCCTTACAGCTCCCCCTATCCATAGGCCCACCCCCATCCCTACCCCTATCCACAACTCCAACTCCTAGCCCAAAGCCTATTCCGAGGTTTATTCCTACACCCACACCTTGCCCTATGCCTACCCCAGTGCTACGCCTACTGCTCCCACTAGCCCTAGCTCGGGCCCTAGACCAACATCCAGTGCTCCCTCTTGTCCGAGGCCTACCACTTGCCCGACGCCGACCAGTACACCTTGTCCTACCGTTAGCCAGAGCACTAAACCGTGTCCTACGAAATCACCCTGGACCCACACTTACCACACCATAATCCAGCCCTACAACCGTTCCGAGTCCTAGGACTACCCGGAGCCCTCCTGTGGCACCTACCCCTAGCCCTCGGCAAACCCCTACCACTACCACTAGTCCTAGGCCTAACATGAGCTTTAACCATAACACTGCCCGTGGGACTCTGCCAACCACTAGCACTTCACATAACCCTACCCCGAGCACTACCCCTCGCCCTAGGCCTACGCCTAGCACTACCTCTGGTCCTACCCCTATCCCTGGCCCTACAGCTCCTCCTACCCAGAGGCCCACCCCCATCCCTACCCCTAGCCACAGCTCCAACTCCTGGCCCTAGGCCTACTCCGAGGTTTACCCCGACACCCACCCCTTGCCCTTTGACTACCCCAGCGCTACGCCTACCGCTCCCACTAGCCCTACATCGGTCCCTAGACCAACGCACAGTGCTCACTCTAGTCCGAGGCCTAGCACTTGCCCGTCGCCGACCACTACACCTTGCCCTACCATAGCCACAGCACTAACCCGTGTCCTACGAAAACACCCTGGACCCACCCTTACCACACCCTAATCCAGCCCTAAATCCGTTCCGAGTCCTACGACTACCCGGAGCCATCCCGTGACACCTACTCCTAGCCCTCGGCCATCCCCTACCACTACCACTAGTCCTAGGCCTAACATGAGCCCTAACCCTAACACTGCCCGTGGGCCTCTGCGCACCACTAGCCCTTCACCTAACCCTACCTCGAGCACTATGCCTCGCCCTAGGCTTACGCCTAACACTACCTCTGGTCCTACTCCAACCCCTGGCCCTACAGCTCTCACTGCCCCTAGGCTCACCCCCATCCCTACCCCTAGCCACAGCTCCAACTCCTGGACCTAGGCCTACTCCAAGGTTTACCCCGACACCCACCCCTTGACTTATGCCTACCCCAGTGTATGCCTATCGCTCCCTTAGCCCTAGTTTGGGCCCTAGACCAACGCCCAGTGCTCCCTCTAGTCCGAGGCCTAGCACTTGCACGTCGCCAACCAGTACACCTTGACTTACCGTTAGCCAGAGCACTAAGCCGTGTCCTACCAAATCACCCTGGACCCACCCTTAGCCACACCCTAATCCAGCCCTACACCTGTTCGGAATCCTAGGACTACCCGGAGCCCTCCCGTGACAACTAC
>NW_027669064.1:130000-132500 GCF_964194185.1 Rhinolophus hipposideros
GGCCCACCCCCATCCCTACCCCAAGCCAGAGCTCCAACTCCTGGCCCTAGGCCTACTCCGAGGTTTACCCCGACACCCACCCCTTGCCCTTTGCCTACCCCAGCGCTACGCCTACCGCTCCCACTAGCCCTACCTCGGTCCCTAGACCAACGCCCAGTGCTCACTCTAGTCCGAGGCCTTGCACTTGCCCGTCGCGGACCGCTACACCTTGCCCTAACATTGCCAGAGCACTAACCCGTGTCCTACGAAAACACCCTGGACCAACCCTTACCACACCCTAATCCAGCCCTAAATCCGTTCTGATTCCTAGGACTACCTGGAGCCGTCCCGTGACACCTACCCCTAGCCCTTGGCCATTACCTAACACTACCACTAGTCCTACGCCTAACATGAGCCCTAACCCTAACACTGCCCGTGGGCCTCTGCCCACCACTAGCCCTTCACCTAACCCTACCCCGAGCACTACGCCTCGCCCTAGGCTTACGCCTAACACTACCTCTGGTCCTACTCCAACCCCTGGCCCTACAGCTTTCCCTGCCCCTAGGCCCACCCCCATCCCTACCCTAGCCGCAGCTCCCACTCCTGGCCCTAGGCCTACTCCGAGGTTTACCTCGACACGGACCCCTTGCCCTATGCCTACCCCAGCGCTACGCCTACTACTCCCACTTGCCCTAGCTCGGGCTCTAGACCAACGCGCATGACTCCCTCTAGTCCGAGGCCTAGAACTTGCCCGTCGCAGACCAGTACACCTTGCCCTTATTTGGGTTAGGGTTAGGGTTAGGGTTAGGGTTAGGGTTAGGGTTAGGGTTGGTGTTAGGTTTAGGGTTAGGGTTAGGGTTAGGGTTAGGGTTAGAGTTAGGGTTAGGGTTAGAATTAGGGTTAGGGTTTGGGTTAGGGTTAGGGTGGGTTGGTGTTAGGGTTAGGGATAGGGTTAGGGTTAGGGTTAGGGTTAGAGTTAGGGTTAGGGTTAGAATTAGGGTTAGGGTTAGGGTTAGGGTTAGGGTTAGGGTTGGTGTTAGGGTTAGGGTTAGGTTAGGGTTAGGGTTAGGGTTAGGGTTAGGGTTAGGGTTGGTGTTAGGTTTAGGGTTAGGTTTAGGTTTAGGGTTGGTGTTAGGTTTAGGGTTAGGGTTAGGGTTAGGGTTATGGTTAGGGTTAGGGTTAGGGTTAGGGTTATGTTACCCCGAGCACTACCCCTCGCCCTAGGCCTACGCCTAGCACTACCTCTGGTCCTACCCCTACCCCTGGCCCTACCGCTCCCCCTACCCATAGGCCCACCCCCATCCCTACCCCTAGCCACAGCTCCCACTCCTGGTCCTAGGTCTACTCTGAGGTTTACCCCGACACCCACCCCTTGCCCTTTGCCTACCCCAGCGCTACGCCTAACGCTCCCATTAGCCCTACCTTGGGCCCTAGACCAACGCCCAGTGCTCACTATAGTCCGAGGCCTAGCACTTGCCCGTCGCCCACCAGTACACCTTGCCCTACCGTTAGCCAGAGCACTAACCAGTGTTCTACGAAATCACCCTGGACCCACCCTTAGCCACACCCTAATCCAGCTTTACATCCGTTCCGAGTCTTAGGACTACCCGGAGTTTCCCGTGACAACTACCCCTAGCCCTTGGCCATCCCCTACCACTACCACTAGTCTTAGGCCTAACATGTCCCCTAACCGTAACACTGCCCGTGGGCCTCAGCCAACCACTAGCCCTTCACCTAACTCTACCCCGAGCACTACCCCTCGCCCTAGGCCTACGCCTAGCACTACCTCTGGTCCTACCCCTACCACTGGCCTTACAGCTCCCCCTATCCATAGGCCCACTCCCATCCCTACCCCTAGCCATAACTCCAACTCCTGGCCCAAAGCCTATTCCGAGGTTTACCCCTACACCCACACCTTGCCCTATGCCTACCCCAGTGCTACGCCTACTGCTCCCACTAGCCCTAGCTCGGGCCCTAGACCAACGTCCAGTGCTCCCTCTTGTCCGAGGCCTACCACTTGCCCGACGCCGACCAGTACACCTTGCCCTAACGTTAGCCAGAGCACTAAACCTTGTCCTACGAAATCACCCTGGACCCACTCTTACCACACCATAATCCAGCCCTACAACCGTTTAGGTTAGGGTTAGGGTTTAGGGTTAGGGTTAGGGTTAGGGTTAGGGTTAGGGTTAGGGTTAGTGTGAGGGTTGGTGTTAGGGTTAGGGTTAGGGTTGGTGTTAGGATTAGGGTTAGGGTTAGGGTTAGGGTTAGGGTTAGGGTTAGGGTTAGGTTTAGAGTTAGGGTTAGGGTTAGGGTTAGGGTTAGGTTTTGTGTTGGGTTTAGGGTTAGGGTTAGGGTTAGGGTTAGGGGTTAGGTTAGGGTTAGTGTTAGGGTTAGGGTTAGGGTTGGTGTTAGGGTTAAGGTTAGGGTTAGGGTTAGGGTTGGTGTTAGGTTTAGGATTAGGGTTAGGGTTAGGGTTGGTGTTAGGTTTAGGGTTAGGGTTAGGGTTAGGGGTTAGGTTAGG
>NW_027669063.1:0-16796 GCF_964194185.1 Rhinolophus hipposideros
TAGAATATCTAATATATACATATCCTATCTGTCTGTGCTTGAATAAACGTTTTGGAAGAATAATTTTCTTTTTATTAGCAGCACAGAAGGGCAATGTGGAGTATTTCTGTAAAGCAGAAGAATATGCAATCTTAAGATTGTAAAGCATCTGAATACTAGGTTCGATCCTGATCCTCCTTGGACCTATCTCTGCTCTAGGGATTTTGCCACTGACTAGTATATCTAATCTCCACTTCCTACACTATTTCAAACAAGGTAGAAAAAGGTCAGATTTAGCAATGGACAAAGACAAAATTGAGTGGAGTATTCTGTTAGAAATGAATACAGGGTCCGGCCCAGTAGCCTGAAAATACAGGGGCTGGCCCGGTGGCTCAGGCGGTTGGAGCTCCATTCTCCTAATGCCAAAGGCTGTCGGTTCGATTCCCACATGGGCCAGTGGGCTCTCAACCCCTAGGTTGCCGGTTCAACTCCTCAAATCCCGCAAGGGATAGTGGGCTCCGCCCCCTGCAACTAAGATTGAACACGGCACCTTGAGCTGAGCTGCCTCCCGGATGGCTCAGTTGTTTGGAGAGCATTCTCTCAACCACAAGGTTGCCAGTTCTACTCCCGCAAGGGATGGTGGGATGTGTCCCCTGCAACTAACAACGGCAACTGGACCTGAAGCTGAGCTGCACCCTCCACAACTAAGGTTGAAAGGACAACAACTTGACTTGGAAAAATTCCTGGAAGTACACATTAAATAAACTTCCCCAATAAAGTCCTGTTCCCCTTCCCCAATTAAAAAAAAAAAAAAAAGTTTATTAAAAACAAAAAAAAATGAGTAGGGACCACCTGGTGGCTCAGGTGGTTAGAGCTCCATGCTCCTAACTCGGAAGGCTGCCGGTTTGATTCCCACATGGGCCAGTGGGCTCTCAACCACAGGGTTGCCGGTTCAATTCCTCGAGTCCTGCAAAGGATGGTGGGCAGCGCCCCCTGCAACTAAGATTGAACATGGCACCTTGAGCTGAGCTGCCGCTGAGCTCCCAAATCGCTCAGTTGGTTGAAGCGCATCCTCTCAACCACAAGGTTGCCAGTTCGATTCCTCAATTCCCGCAAGGGATGGTGGGCTGCGCCACCTGCAACTAGCAATGGCAACTAGACCTGGAGCTGAGCTGCACCCTCCACAACTAAGACTGAAAGGACAACAACTTGACTTGGAAAAAAGTCCTGGAAGTACACACTGTTCTCCAATAAAAAGTCCTGTTCTCCAACCCCACCCAAAAAAAAAAATTAAAAAAGAGTACAAATGACATGAAAGTATTTTAGACAATATCTGATACATTATTATGGAAAACAAATGGTTTGAGTCAATTGAGATATTAGAAAATAAATGTAAAACAGGAGAAGAGGTGAAAATCTACAAGATAGACGCAAAACATAACTATCAGATCAACTGAATTTCAATTTCATACCATTATCCTAATTCTACAACCAAGATGGAAGGGTTTCTGCACTGAGCTTAAGAATTAAAGCAGTTACCAAGCCTGTCAGAAAGATTCTTCTCTAACTTCTCCCACGAAGATGTCTGGGACCCTAGAGTTGCTTGCAAATTTTCTATCTGTCGAAGTAATGGTCTCGTTGTTGATGAAACATTTTGACTCAGTTCTTGGTTTCGATTCTCTGCTTCCTGGAGCCTCTGAATCATGGAATTCATAAGTCATTACCGATGACCCCAATAAAAACACTAGCAAACAAACTTTATGAGAGATTTCTGGAAAAAATTATTTCTCCAAGATAGAATTACTTTTTAAACTAAATTATTTCTAATTATTCAATCCTTAGAGTTAAGCCCCATAAGAGAGTATCTAAATAAGTGCCTCTTTACAAAGCATTTTCTAACACAAAGACACCTTTTGATCAACTTAAAATAAAAGACTATCATCCAAACCTCCCTGTAGTTGCCTCATCCAAATATTTCTAAGTATTTACAAAAACAGATCAATCTGAGTTGTATTTTCTCTCCCTTTTCCTATGTATATTCATTGACTGAAAATTAAAAGTAGTGACATAAAAACTGGCCACTAATTATCTGCCTCATAGTAATCAAACACTGATAATAATTAATAAATCACCTATTACAAATGAAAAAACAATACTGAATACACAACAAATCCATCATAATAAAATTATTTTCTATAAAACAGAATTAGGGTTTTTCTTATATATTTTTAAGGTTCCAATTCTGACTTTATTAACATAAGCCACAAAAATACAGCAAATGGTAAGTATAGTAGCAAGCCTCTCAATTCTATGAACATTATTCCACTGAGTCATTTTTTATTTCTAGGAAAACACATCTAGGATTTGCGCTTAGGAAAACAGTGACAGTACCTGCTGGAGTTCACTGACTTCATGTCGTAAATAATCCTCTTTCCTGGCAGCTGCTTGTTCTGCACGTTGCAGTGCTAGCCTAAGGTCCCCTACCTGTGTGAGGAAAAGAAATACACTATCACAAACAATCTCAAACATTAGCTAGAACTTCTTGCTAAGTACTTATTTTGTGTTTGTGGACTTATTGTTCATATGTAATACTCCACACTACCCAGTGAGCTTTTACATATATGATTCTCACACATCCCATTCATCAACCAATTTCAAAACTGTATGTAAATATGTACTTAGGAAAGCACTCTGTTAGGCAAAAAAAAAAAGTATATAAATACTTAGAAGACACAGTCACTGACCCACAATATAGAAGGAGAAACAATGAAGCCATAAATATTTAGAGCACAAGGCAGAATGTGATAGGCACTCTATGAGCTATACATACACATTTTGAGAATTTACTCTGTGAAGGAAATCTCTAAAAGCATAAAAAGATATTCCCTACACTGTCAGCTAGATTAGCAAAAACACACAAAACATGAAATATTCTAAATATCCTTCAGTAGTTAATCTATTTTTGCAAATGTTGACATAACATGAATATACCCATTAAAATTATGATAAATGTTAAGACATATAAAAATGTATGATTCAGGGCCTGCCTGGTGGCTCAGGCGGTTGGAGCTCTGTGCTCCTAACTCCAAAGGCTGCCGGTTCGATTCCCACATGGGCCAGTGGGCTCTCAACCACAGGGTTGCCGGTTCAACTCCTCGAGTCCCGCAAGAAATGGTGGGCTCTACCCCCTGCAACTACGATTGAACACAGCACCTTGAGCTGAGCTGCCTCCCGGATGGCTCAGTTGGTTGGAGCGCGGGCTCTCAACCACAAGGTTGCCAGTTCGATTCCTCGAGTCCCACAAGGGATGGTGGGCAGCTCCCCCTGCAACTAAGATTGAACAAAGTACCTTGAGCTGAGCTGCCGCTGATCTCCCAGATGGCTTAGTTGGTTGGAGTGCATCCTCTCAACCACAAGGTTGCCAGTTCGACTCCCGCAAGGGATGGTGGGTTGCGCCCCCTGCAACTAGCAACGGCAAATGGACCTGGAGCTAAACTGCGCCCCCCACAACTAAGACTGAAAGAACAACAACTTGAAGCTTAACGGCACCCTCCACAACTACGATTGAAAGGACAACGACTGACTTGGAAAAAAGTCCTGGAAGTACACACTGTTCCCCAATAAAATCCTGTTCCCTTTCCCCAATAAAAAATCTTTTTAAAAAAATGTATGATTCAATCTTAAAAGAAAAAACTATAAAATAATATATATAATATCAAGTATAAAAAATCTGTACATGGAGAAAAGGACAAGAAGGTAATACACAAAACTGACCTGTAAAAGGTGGTGATTTAATGAATGGTAGTCCCATACTTTCTTTTTTTTTTTTTTTTTTTTTTTAGTCCCATACTTTCTATCTCCCATTCTCCCAATTGTTCTTTATTGCCATTCCAATATATTTTTAATTTAAAATATTAATATTTTCTCTATCCCAGTGATAAAAGTAGCAGAAACACAAGGGGTATATGGACCACAGTGTGATTTATAATACCAAAATATTGAAAACAACCCAAATATCCGTTAATAAGATCTGACTGAATAAACAATGGGATATTTGCACAATGAAAAATTATAACTATAAAAAAGGAATTTTTTAAAAAGCTCTATGCACTACTATGGACTGATCACCAAGACATTTTATTTAGCAAACAAAATAAGCTGTGAAATACTATAAATAGTAAACTATATTTTATGTAAGAAGGATCAGGGAGACAAAAACAAATATGTGTATAAGTGTAAATTTGTGTATGTATATGTGGGGGGTATATAAGTAAATGTATAGAAAATGTATATTTTCTTGCATTTACAAATAAGAAACACTGAAAAAAAAATTAACCAAACACTAATCAAATGGTTACTCATAGGCAAATAAAAGGAATGGGGGAGAGGCTAAATTGGAAGCAAATATTGTCTAAGTATATTACACTTTGGAATCATGTTGTTTTACATACTCATGCAAAATTAAATAAAAAATGCATTGGGGTCGATGAGGAGAGAACAGTCTTTTTAACAAATGGTGCCAGAACAACTGGGTATCCACATGCAAAAGGCCTAAATGTGAGAGCCAAGACTATAAAATTCTTAGAAGGAAACAGGTGAAAATCTGCATAACATTGGTTTAAGCAATAGTTTCTTAAATATAACACCCAAAACACAAGCAACAACAAAAAATAGGTAAGCTGGACTTCATCAAATTTAAACTTTCGTGCATCAAAGGACACTACCAAGAAAGACAACCTGTACAATGGGAGAAAATATTTGCAAATCCTACATCTGATAAGAGTCTAGTATGCAGAATATATAAAGAACAATAAAAAGACAACCCAGTTTAAAAAATGGTCAAAGGATTTGAATATTTTAATAAATTTCTCCAAAGGAGAAACATAACGTCTAATAAGCACATGAAAAGATGCTCAGCATCAGTAGTCATTAGGGAAATGTAAATCAACACCACAGATTACTTCTTCACACCCACTAAAAGGGGTACATTGGAAAAAAAAAAGACAGTAACAAATACTGGCGAAAATTGCCAGAGAAATTGAAACCCTCATATGTTGCTGGTGGGAAGGTAAAATGGCGCAGCTGCTGAGGAAAAGTTTGGTAGTTCCTCAAAAAGTTAAATACAGGGTTACCAAATGACTTGAGGACAAAAAATCTAAAATAGTTTAAAATATATGTTCACACAAAAAAATGTAAATGAATGTTTACAGCAACATTATTTATAACAATAAAAAGTGGAAAAAACTCAAATATTCTGTAAGACAAAGCCTGACAAATTTTGGGTTTCCTCCTTCATCTGAGATCCAGGGAGTTACATGGATTCTCCTGAAATTATCAGCAAGGTTTATTATTTATCTGCATATGTGCACTTCTTTGGTAAGAGGGTCGTTAGCTTTCTCGATATTCTCAAATAAGTCTGAAATTCACAAAAAATTAGGCAATACTGTTACAATGTAAGCATCATTTTAACAACAGTTTAAAACAACACACAACTGATTAAGTTTGGCATAATTCAACACTCTTAAAAAAAATGCCCAACAGGATTATAGATGCCCAGCATGGTCAGTAATAGGTCTGATTCAAACTAACTAATGGATTCTTTAATATGCAGAAGCCCCAAGATTTAAAAGATTAATTCAGTATCCATTGCTTACTTGAATGGCTAATGTTTCTTGTTGCTGACGGGCTTCTTCTTGAACCTTCTCTAGTGCTGCAGAAAGTTCTTCTTTAGCTTTCCTTTCCCGATTTAGAACAGCTTCCTGTGCCTCACTATCCTTTGCAGCATTGGCTTTGTGGAGATCAGTAAGTTCTCTTAAAAAATTAGATTGATAAGTTTTATTTAAAGTAATACACGGTTAATTACATGGCCCAGGTTATGAAGTTTCCATTTAGATTACCATGGGATCTACAGAATGGGAGAGAGTTCACCACATAATAAACACCGACTGCACTAAGGACTCTTTTTTATTGAACTTAGTTTGAATACTTACAAGTTTATACAAAGCTCAGTTGTTAGTAATAGAAAAAGGGCTTTTTCCACGTTCCTATTACATGAGTTGCGTATTTGCTTATTTTCTTACTTGTATGCACTATCAAGAGCAGCCTGAATACTTCTGTTCTTTTCTTCAAGTTCATTCATGTCTACTTGAAGTCGGCCAAGATCCTTTTCTTGGTGTTCAACCACAGAATTTAGTTTTTTAATATTTTCTCGATGTTGTTTCTCAACCTCTTCTTTGCCATCAAGGACCTATATTATAAGAACAGACAAAAGTATTCTTCAATAAATAACATCATGGTAAAATAACTGTATTCCAGGATCTCAAATGTTAGAATAACAAAGAAAAACCTTAACATTCCTCTAGTAAATTGTTGGAAACATCCTTCTAATAGGATATACCCCAAATAAATCATTGCAAATGTTTTATAAACCGTAGTCAACTGTTCATATAATAACTATATGTAGAAAATGATCAATATTCACCTGTTTTAAATGTTGTAACTCTTCTTCTAGCTCTTTAACTTTTTTGTTCAGCTTTGCAATAATATTTTCATTTTCTTTGTCTTTAGCTCTTAATTTCTTAATGATGTTAGAACTATGCAGCTGCTGTTTTGAAAGTTTTTCTCCTGGGAATGGCAAAAAGAGTATAAATTCAAAGAATAATGATTCCCTAAGAACTTAAACAGACTATTTTATCTAACAAGTGACATAACTGATATTTTAAAAATCACAATACTGTAACCACCATTGTTAAACTGATTGAACAAGGATCATTAATGAAGGCTAAAATTACTAGGTGGAAGGATGGTACAGAACAAGAAAATGTGCTTTATAAAGGAAATGTGTGTGTGTGTGTCTGTGTGTGTAATATTATTTAGTCTTAAAAAAGAAGAAAATCCTGACATTTGCAACAACATGGATGAACCTGGAGGACGAAATAAGCCAGACATAGATATTGCACGGTCTCACTTATACATGGAATCTAAATAGTTGAACTTATAGAAGTAGAGAGTAGAATGGTGGCTACCAGGGGATCAGGGGGTAGGGGAAATGGAGAGATGTTGGTCAAAGGGTACAAAAATTCAGTAATGCAGAACGAGTAATTTCTGGAGATCTAATGTACAGCATTATAACTAAAGTTAAAAATACTGCCTGTATGATACACTTGAATTTACTAAGTGAGTAGATCTTAATAACAAAACTACATGAAGTGATTGATATGTTAATTAGCTTCATTTTGTAATCATTTCACAATGTATACGTATATCAAAAAATCATGTTGTATACCTTAAATATATGTAATTTTTATTTGTCGATTATACTTCAACAAACTGAAAACAAAAAATTTAGGAGTGAAGTATTATGGTATCTGTCACCTACCTTCAAAATGGTTTGGAAAAAGGGTAGTAGTGTATGTGTGTGCAGAAAGATATAAAAGATATGTGTGGCCAGATGTTAATTAGCTGATGAATCGTGGTAATGAAGTGACCAGTTATTCACTGTAATGTACTTTCAGCTTCGAGTCTTTCAGCTATTAAGTTTACAAATACTTCTGGGGGATACGGAAGCAGTATGTAAATATTCCTGTTTTCTCTAAAAAGAGGTTCATTACGCAAAAGAAAACATTAGCCCCTAACTAAATTACTAAATTCCAAAATAGTGACATTCGATATTAATATTTTTAATAATTTTTAAAAATAATAAAACCATGCACTTAGCCTTCCCCTTAATTAATGTTGTAACACAAGGCAGTTACTGACTTCAAGATGTTTTGAGATAAGGAATTTGTGTTTTTGTCAACTCTTCATTATTCTATTTTAGTGCTTAGATCGTGTTTTATAATTATCTTTGTACTTATATTTCCCTCTCATTAAACTGTAAACTCCTGAAGGACAGAGTGTGTTGTATTTATTATTGTATCAAACACAATACCTGACATACTAACTGTGAAATATTAGCTTAAATAAATGAAAAAGAAAAATTGGGTAAAACTTTTTTAAATGAAGTGATTGTTCCAATTGTTTCTCAAACATTTACTCTGGAAATTCACTTAATTCAATGGATTAACAAACCAAACATCACTAATTCATAATACTTTAATTCAGCCATTAATAATGGTATCAAAGTATTGAACGGCATAGGGAAAATGTAAAAGAAGATTTGCAAATTAGATATATGATCTTAATTATGTTTAAAATGTATTAAAAATACATTTAAAAGGGACTAAAAGAAATTAACAGTTCCTTATAAAATTGGATTATGGTTTATTTTTTCTTTCTTCATACACTTTCTGTAACTTCAAAAATTTCTGTAAGCACCAAGTATTATTCCTTTAACTGGAAAAACTTTAATTATGAAAAAATTCACTTGAATACCTTTTTCAAAACTACTTTCATATGATATTACATAAAGAAATTAATTTGGTTGTCCATCTGTAATGACTTAACTCATGAAGGCTCTTTAATTTCTATAACTTTGCTAATTATAAATATTTTCATAAAGTGCTTAATAGCAGAAAAATTAAAACATGAAAATGAAAAATTCACTATCAAATGCCAGAACAATACAATAGTACCATATAACACCCAAACTAGAGATTCAAATACTACATAAACTCCAGAATTAGAACCTTCAAATACCTTGTTTAAATGACAAGATCTAAAATCCGTTACAAGCTTTCTTCAAGGAAGCACAAACTTCTATGTATTTTTCAGGGAGTTATTTTTTTACCTCTCTAGAAACAAAAAGCTACATACATGTATCTCTGCCTCCATATATCTTGCTCCCCATTCTTCCACAAATTGTCACCTACTATTTCTGAGAGTTAAGTCCAAAACTTCCTTGCTTCCAATACTTTTTATCAGGAAGCCACTGCTAGTTATGTGGCAAGTATTTTTCCTGTTTTTACAATATTTTTCATAATCAACTAAATACGTACCTTCTTCCATTAACCCTCGGATCTGCTCATCTTTCTCTTTCAAAAGGTCTGAAGTTTCACTACTATTTAATCTAGTTGCAAGTTCTTCTTTTACAATTTTGATTTCCTAATTAAAAGAAAAAAAGGAATGTAAATACCATAAAGAATTACTTCCATTTGGGCACATTTTTTCAATTTTTTACCATATTCAAAGAAGTTATTAATAACTACATTCTTGATAGGAATCGATAACTTTTATTCTGTTAACCTGAGTTTATTACCTTGGTTAATTAAGACTAAGGAAACAGATTTGAAAACAATACAGAAAACCTGAATTCAGATATAAACAGATTTTAATACGGAAATGAAAATGAGAATAAGTTAAATTTCAATAACCCTTCTTAAGTATCTCTACATACATTTTCTAAAGGCATTATATTTGGAACACCATTTCAAACAAACAGTATGTATCTCGTTTTTCACTGTATTTCTTTTCCTCATTAAAACTCATTGCACCTATTAGTATGTTGTGAAACAATTATATACAGTTTGATCTACTTTAATAAAGCAGAGATTCAGCAGAAACACGTCAAGATAGTTTGTCTTTTAAAACTATAATGGAGAAGTATGATGATGTGAAAAATGTTCTTTGATTTAAAATTTAGTTTTAAGAGATGCTCTGAAACTAAACAGCAACTAAAAACAACTAACATTTATTAGGTATTTAAACCATACTTTGTATCCATTATTATTTAATCCTCACAACAATCTGATGAGGGAGACACCTGTATTTACATGTAATACCATATTATATGTATTCCCCGAAAATAAGCAGTCAGACCATCAGCTCTAATGCGTCTTTTGGAGCAAAAATTAATATAATCCCCGGTATTATTTTATACATGTTATGTTGTGTTATGTGATATTATATATTATATTATACCCAGTCTTATATTATATAAGACCCGGTCTTATAGTAAAATAAGACCGGGTTTTATATTAATTTTTGCTCCAAAAGCCGCATTAGAGCTGATGGTGTGGCTAAGTCTTATTTTCAGGGAAACAGTATTCAACTACACAGATAAGAAAACTAATACTCAGAAAAACTGAGTAAATCTGAAGGGCAGGAAGCTAACAAAATAAGTGGTAAAATTATGACTTAAAACCAGGTCTGTGAATCCCCAAAGTCCATGCTCCAAACCAGCCCCAACACTTGCTATCCATTTTCTATCAAAATCTGATTCACACATCAAGGTCCAGCAAGAATGTCATATCTTCCATGAAACCCTCTTCATTTCTCTGGTCAGAATTCATCCTCTACAATACCATTCCAACTGCTATTCATCTCTATGTATAACTTATTTCATTCTGTCTCGTTATTTCATTACACCTCATACTATATATTGTTGACATTGTCATCTATTACGAGAACAACAAACTTGTCACTTAAGGTAATTAATAACCTTAGTTGGTTACCAATTTCTGAAATAGCCAACTGTTAAAAATTGTATGAATCAGAACAATGCTTCCCCACCAGGTGTGATTTTGCTCCCAAGGGGACATTTGGTAATGTCTGGCAAAATTTTCAATTAGCACAAAAGCGGTGGGGATGGAAGGGTAGGAAATGGAGTGGGGAGGGTGATATTGTCATCTTGTAGGTAGGAGCCTGGGATGCAGGTAAACAAGCCTACAATGCACAGGAAAATCCGATACGACATAAAATTGTCTAGTCCAAAAGGTCAATAGTGCTGAGGTTGAGAAATCCCATATTAGAATAAAACAATGTTATGTTTCCCAAGAGTCACTACTCATTAGAAATTTTTATTTTAAAATTATTTTGACTTGAAGAAGTACATATATATAATGTTTAAAGTGGTAGAAAATAACAAATGAGAGTAATGATAAATTTTAGTCCCATTTAGATTTAAGTGTTATTTATTTTGATGGAATTATCATTTACAAGTTATTCTAGCATACCTGAAATTTATGTAACTTTACTAACAATTGTCACCCCAATAAACTTTAATGTAAAAAAAAGTTAGTCTAGTGATCCTCACTATGTATCTTACAAAGACTTATACAGACAAGTATGCTGACTTTTTAAAAATATCAAAACCTGTAATTGTAAAGGTATTGAAAAATTTACAATTTAAGTGTTAATATGCCATAGTATCCTTTTACTCTTACCTCTTTTTTCCAATAGCAAAATATTATACAGGCACTCCTCAAAACTCTATGTCTCTACAGAGTTTAATTAATATATATTTTAAACTTCCATTACCTTTTTAGCAGCATCTCTTTCTTTGCAGGCTAGCTGAACTTTCTTTTCTGCTTCTGCAATTCTCTGAGTAAACTCATCTTTCAAGGAAGAAATGCTGCTGCTTTCTTCTTTCACTCTGAACATTTCACTAAATTTAAAATAATACTGACACTGAGGACACTTGTTTATATATTACAAAGGTAACAGGATGAGTTCAGTTTGCAAAAGGAAAGTAACATTGTCTTCAACACATACCTTACAAAAATAAATCAGTTTTAGGCCTGTTAACTTTTCAGAGAAAAATTATTTGCTTAATTTATTTTTAAACACCTCAAAGAAAACCATTAGTAATTGAAAATGTCACAATGTTTGATATGTAAAATTAAGAAAAAAGTAAATAAAAATGTTCATTTTTGAATCATGTCACCTTTTACCAATCACCTCCTTAATGAAAACAAATACAGTGGTACCTCGGTTTTCAAACGTTTCTTTTGACAAACATTTTGGTTTACAAATGCCATAAATTTTATGGCTCTGTGGTACTACTAAATAGTAAAATTCATGCTAAATTTGCAGTTTTAGGGGTTGATTTTAAAGGTCTGGAACGGATTAATCCATTTTGCATTACTTTCTATGGGGAAACCATGCCTCGGTTTTCGAACATTGCAGAACTCGAATTGTCTTCCGGAACGGATTACGTTCAAAAACCAAGGTACCACTGTACTCAGTATTTTTAAATATAATATCACAAGCTTTCTTTAAAGACATGTTTTAAATCTCTAATACTAAAAGGTTATTAATAATAAGTAGAAAAATTTTGTTTGTTTTTTGCAAAACACCTCTTCAATGCCAAAGGTAATAGGGTAAAGATAATATGAAAAGTAATCTCTAAGGTTAGAATTGAAATGCTATTCAAATTTGAATAATTATGAACAAGTTAAATTAAAACCCACTTTAATTTTTTTTTTTTTTTTTTTACAGGAAGATTTTATTGGGTAAAGTGTACTTCCAGGAATTTTTCCCAAACAAGTTGTTGTCCTTTCAATCTTAGTTATGGAGGGCGCAACTCAGCTCCAGGTCCAGTTGCTGTTGTTAGTTGCAGGGGGCGCAGCCCACCATGCCTTGCAGGAGTCAAACAAGCAACCTTGTGGTTGAGAGGACAGCTCCCACCTGGCCATCCGGGAGCTCAGTAGCAGCTCAGCTCAAGTTGCCATGTTCAATCTTAGTTGCAGGGGGCGCAGCCCACCATCCCATGGTCAAGAAGTCGAACCGGCAACCTTGTGGTTGAGAGCCTGCGCTTCAACCAACTCTGCGCTCCAGAGCCATCTGGCACTGGCCCATGTGGGAATCGAACCGGTAGCCTTCGGCGTTAGGTGCACGGAGCTCCAACTGCCTGAGCCACCGGGCCAGCCCTAAAAACCACTTTAATTTAAAAAACATTCTTAGAAGATAACCAAGTATAGATAATGAAGTAAAATGTGTAAAGCTATTCACATTTGCAAAATACTTACTCTTTCAGATTATCATAAGCTTCTTCTAAAAGTGCTTTTTCTTTACTAAGAGATAATAACTGAGCTTCCCTTTTATCCAGTTTCTCATTCAGAAATTCAACTTTCTAGATAAGGAGAATACACAAAAGTCAAACATTTAGCTTTAAAAGACCATTCTTACACGCAGGTGATGAGTTAAAAAGGTAACCTAATCACTATAATCGATAAAACAGCATCATTTCTTAAAAATGATTAAAAATATTGGGAACACAATAAATACAATACAACAAGAACTCATACACAGCTGGTAGAGGAGTGTAAATTAGTACAACCACACAGCAGGCTGGAGTATAAATTAGTAAACTGCTTTGGAAAACCACCCGACAACATCTAGTTGAAGATCTACATACCCTTGACACAGAAAATTCTTTGAGGTATACCTCAGAGAAGAAAACTCTTGCGTATCTATACAAGAACACTTACAGCTGTTTGTTTTTAACAGCTAAAACTTGGGAACAGTGTGCATAAGCCACCAAAAGCGGAAAGAAATAGATATGATAAAGAAAAAATAAAAGAGGGACTTCAAAGCCTCCAATAATGTTCTATATCTTAGTCGGACTGTGGCTATACAAACGAGTGTATGTTTTTCCATATTATTCTGTAACCCAAAAATATAACATGTAACTTTTTTTAGTATGGTATGATTCTATTCTTTCAAAAGTAATTTTAGAAAATCCATAGGCATGCAATTTAAAAATCTACAGAACAATCTTAGAATAAAGCTAAACAGAAAAATCTTAGTATAAAGCTAAACAAAAAGGAATGGTTAAAATATCTTATTCCTTAGATCCTGCTACAGCAGTGATAAACTTGTATATGAGGGGGTAGGAATGGTGCCTTTTTTACTAAAAAAAAAAATTGTCTTACCTGATTTAGGTCTAGATTAATTTAGAAATCACTTACCTTATTGATAATAGTATTGGTTTCTAGGAATTCAAACTGCTAGTAAAGCTATAGCATGGCATTTTGTTTGTGAATAACATTGAACCTAGGTAAGGGGATCTGGCCTTTTATTTTTTTTACATTACATAATTCAATATATGGCACTTAACAGGGCATTTCTTCAAGACATCCTGTACCTCAGAGGAGTCTAATAAAGATGCCAGATCCAACTCAATTTCTATTATCTAAAAAATCATAGGAAAAACTAAAACTGTGACTTAATGTTCATTAAGGAATTTACACCACTTTCTTTTTATACATATATTAGGTAGAGGTAATTTGTCATTCCTAAGCAGTGCCTTAGTTCCTTGGACATTTCCCTTTCTTATTCATGTAAGATAGCTAGCTATTAATCGGAAATATAAAAAAAAATAACATAAAAAAAGCAAATGGAAGCAGTAATAGAAAAACATCAGTAATTAACAATTTAAATTTTCATTTAAGATTTGCTACAAATGGGAACATGCAAAAAATATTTTGATATAAAAAACCCATATAATAGATTTGTTTTTGCACCTCTATCTATAAAGGAGTTGAAGATGTATGTTTACAGACAGTCCTTTGCAAACTGAAAAATTAATGAGCATAGTATAAGAGAATTTTAAGGTGACAAAGACTCAACAGTATAGATGTAATATAAAAACTTCCTTACGCTTAGTTATATTGAAATATCAATTTATGTTACTTGGAAAAATTTCAAATAATGTATTATGAATAAGTCTTCAATTTTAAAGTCCTTAATGCCACATTTAAATGGCAAAAAAAAGCCTGTTTTTTAAATCAGTACAAATCATGATGCATCACTGAATATTAAAAACAAACACGATTTAACCTCTGAAAAGCATATGCAAAAATCCCCTTCCTCTTTCTAGTTACCTTGCAAATATCTCCCTTCTCAGAAAGTGCTTCTGGCTGACTTTCAGCAGCTTCGTAATGCTCAGCTACCTTATCTAAGACAGGAGGCCCTTCATTTATTGGTGTAGAAGAAACCAAGATATCAGGCTGTTCACAGTTAACAGGAGTGGCACTTCGTCCACTTTCTTCCATTTCTGTTTCCTCAGTGGGTATAATTAGTGTTTCATTTACTTCTTCCTCAGATTTTCCTTCAACAGACTCAACTATTTTAGTCTTTGGGGTGGAAGGATTAACGATAATAGGTCCTAAAGCATATCCCTTGCCTGACAATTCATCATCTGAGTTGATTTCACTTACACTGCGGCTATCTAATGACTGTACACTAAACGAGTCTATTCTTTCAAAAGCATCAGATGAGCAGCAACTCTCAGTGAGTTTTTGGAAATCATCCAAACGATTATATTCAGGACAAGCAGATGTTGAGAGAAGCTGAAAAGATGTCTGCATTAAGTGAAGACTTGATTTCGAATCTGCAGTCTCTTGTCTTGAACTTGCTGAGCTCTCACTTATTACACTTTCGTGATCTAAAACTTCAATATCACTGGTGGTAGAAGTACCTGACGAGAAAGTGCTAACAGGAGGAGAAGGTGTATTGCTCTGTCTGTCTTCATGTTTTTGTTCCTTAGGTTCCGAAGCCATGTCCTTTGTTTCTGCTGTGAGAGACGGTGAAGACATATTAGATACATTTTCCCTAGTTGTTTTCAAATTAATTACACTCTCAGGTACTTTCAAACTTAAGGTTGACACCTTTATATCAGCTTCTTTATAGACAGTTTCCTCATGCTTGCCTTCAGTGTTAGGAGACAAAGTATCTACCGCCAGAGTTTCCCCTGACAATACACAGGGAGAAGGGTCTTTTACTTTTGACTCCGTTGTTTCAGTTGTTCTTGACTCTCCTGTGTGCAAGGATTCCTGTAAGGTGCTTTTCACTTCTTCTTCTGGTCTCTGTGATTTAGCTGGTGGTGTTGAAACCACCGGACTCTTCTGAATGGTCTGGACATCCGCTGGAGAGAGAAAGGCACTGAAGAAAGTTTCAGATTCATCTACCACAGATCTCCGAACCGGCTTTGTAATTGCTTTAGGAGAGGCTACGGGTTGACTCTGAGGTTCAGTGTTAGATTTTAACCCCCAGGTTGATGTATCCCATCCTCCACTGGCAGGGGGACTTACTCCTATGACCAAATAAATAAATTTATATATATTAATATTACAATCACTATTATAAGTCAATATAAATGTTAAAAGAAAAGAAAATCTGGAATACAACCTATAATTTGCACCTGTTACCCTTGTTGCTTACTACTTAATTAACTAGCGCACAGGTTAACTTTGGGCCTTAAAGAGGAAAACTGGTGTCGATCTGTCCAAGAGGAAGTAGGAACAAAGATAAAAGACTGGACTGGGCCTGGTCTACCAGAAGTAATTATGTTATTGCCTCCCACAACAAATTAAGAAAGTAATGATATGTTATAAAACCCCTGCTAAGTACAAAATACATATGATGCATTTCACAATAATATCTTCACTAACAGGTTATGTGCAGCGACGGCAAATTGATTCTACCTTCTATTCTGTTATTTTACATTAATTCTTTTCTTGTAATACCAATACTATAGTGATGAGCTGGGCAAGAGGGCAACACTCAAAAACTGAACCCAAAATACTGGTGACAAATGTCCTTTTCCAAAGATCAAAGTAAACTGATGGGAACAGTAACTTCTAGAGGACAAATTCATTTTCATCCACTTAGTTACAAGCTCATTCTCCAACTTTCACTCTCCATACCCACTCTACGAGAAAGTTTTGTTGTCTTCCTAAATTACAAATTATGTCAGCAATTAGTAGAAGGTCATATGAATTCCAGAAATGTGCATTTTTATTAGATTATTGCTTTTTGATGTAAATGGTAGTTTCTACTAGGATTCTTAAAAAACACTAAAGAGAAAATATCCTTTTGGTGAAAAAAAGGTAATTGTGTAAGTTATAGAAATATGTTTTATGAAAAACCCCAAAGATAAACAAAAAATGGCATATTCCCTAGAATATTTAAAGCACTTCTGTTAAAAAAAGTCTGCTTTTTCTAAATTCAAAAGTAGCTGAGCAGAATTATCTCAAATTATGGATACTTAGAAGTTGTGGGGAGAGCACAAGTATTTAAAAGCTCCAAAGAACTATCAAGTCTATCTTTTAATATGACTTTGGCAGTATGTAGGAAATTTCAGTTTAGGAACATAA
>NW_027669062.1:2500-5000 GCF_964194185.1 Rhinolophus hipposideros
CTAACCCTAAACCCTAACCCTAACCCTAACCCTAACCCTAATAAGGGCAAGGTGTACTTGGTCAGCCTCGGGCAAGTTCTAGGCCTCGGACTAGAGGGAGATATGGGCGTTGGTCTAGGGCCCGAGGGAGGGCTAGTGGGAGCGGTAGGCGTAGCGCTGGGGCAGGCATAGGGCAAGGGGTGGGTGTCGAAGTAAACCTCGGAGTAGGCCTAGGGCCAGGAGTGGGAGCTGTGGCTAGGGTTAGGGATGGGGGTGGGCCTATGGGTAGGGGGAGCTGTAGGTCCAGGGGTTGTGGTAGGAAGAGAGGTAGTGCTAGGCGTTGGCCTAGGGCGAGGGGTAGTGCTCGGGGTAGGGTTAGGTGAAGTGCTAGTGGTTGGCAGAGGCCCATAAGCAGTGTTAGGTTTAGGGCTCATGTTAGGCCTAGGACTAGTGGTAGTGGTAGGGGATGGCCGAGGGCTAGGGGTAGGTGTCACTGGAGGGCTCCGGGTAGTCCTAGGACTCGGAACGGATGTAGGGCTAAATTAGGGTGTGGCTAAGGGTGGCTCCAGGGTGTTTTCGTAGGACACGGGTTAGTGCTCTGTCTAACGGTAGGGCAAGGTGTACTGGTCGGCGACGGGCAAGTGCTAGGCCTCGGACTAGAGTGAGCAATGGGCGTTGGTCTAGAGCCCGAGGTAGGGTTAGTGGGAGCGGTAGGTGTAGCGCTGGGGTAGGCAAAGGGCAAGGGGTGGGTGTCGGTGAAAACCTCGGAGTAGGCCTAGGATCAGGAGTGGGAGATGTGGCTAGGGGTAGCGATGGGGGTGGGCCTATTGGTAGGAAGAGCTGTAGGGCCAGGGGTAGGGGTAGGACCAGAGGTAGTGCTAGGCGTAGGCCTAGGGCGAGAGGTAGTGCTCGGGGTAACCTAACCCTAACCCTAACCCTAAACCTAACCCGAACCCTAACCCTAATCCTAACCCTAACCCTAAAATTAACCCTAACCCTAACCCTAACCCATAACCCTAATCCTAATCCTAACCCTAACCCTAACCCTAACCTAACCCTAACCCTAAAACCAACCCTAACCCTAACCCTAACCCTAACCCTAATTCTAACCCTAACTCTAACCCTAACCCTAACCCTAAACTTAACACCAACCCTAACCCTAAACCTAACACTAACGCTAACACTAACCCTAACCCTAATCCCTAAACCTAACACCAACCCTAACACTAACCCTAACACTAACCCTAACCTAACCCCTAAACCTAACCCTAACCCTAACCCTAAACCTAACACCAACCCCAACCCTAACCCTAACCCTAACCCTAACACCAACCCTAACCCTAACCCTAACCCTAACCCCTAACCCTAACCCTAACCCTAACCCTAACCTAACCCTAACCCTAACACCAACCCTAACCCTAACTCTAACCCTAATTCTAACCCTAACCCTAACCCTAACCCTAACCCTAACACCATACCCTAACGCTAACCCTAACCCTAACCCTAACCCTAAACCTAACACCAACCCTAACCCTAACTCTAACTCTAACCCTAATCCTAACCCTAACACAAACCCTAACCCTAACCCTAACCCTAACACTAAACCTAAACCCTAACCCTAACCCTAACCCTAAACCTCACCCTAACCCTAACCCTAACAAGGGCAAGGTGTACTGGTCAGCGACGGGCTAGTTCTAGAACTCGGACTAGAGGGAGCCATGGCGTTGGTCTAGGCCTGAGCTGGGGCTAGTGGGAGCGGTAGGCGAAGCGCTGGGGTAGGCATAGGGCAAGGGGTGGGTGTCGAGGTAAACCTCGGTGTAGGCCTAGGGCCAGGAGTGGGAGCTGTGGCTAGGGGTAGGGATGGTTTGGGCCTATGGGTAGGGGGAGCTGTAGGGCCAGGGGTAGAGGTAGGACCAGAGGTAGTGTTAGGCGTAGGCCTAGGGCGAGCGGTAGTGCTCGGGGTAGGGTTAGGTGAAGGGCTAGTGGTTGGCAGAGCTTCACGGGCAGTGTTATGTTTAGGGCTCATGTTAGGCCTAGGACTAGTGGTAGTGGTAGGGGTTGGCCGAGGGCTAGTGGTAGGTGTCACAGGAGGGCTCCGTGTAGTCTTTGGACTCAAAACGGGTGTAGGGCTGGATTAGGGTGTTGTAAGTGTGGGTCCAGGATGATTTCGTAGAACACGGGTTAGTGCTCTGGCTAACGGTAGGGCAAGTTGTACTGGTCAGCATCGGGCACGTGGTAGGCCTTGGACTAGAGGAAGCACTGGGCGTTGGTATAGGGCCCAAGCTAGCATTTGTGGGAGCAGTAGGCGTAGCACTGGTGTAGGCATAGGGCAAGGAGTGGGTGTCGTGGTAAACCTCGGAGTAGGCTTTGGGCCAGGAGTAAGAGTTGTGCCTAGGGGTAAGGATGGGGGTGGGCCTATGGTTAGGGGGAGCTGTAGGGCCAGGGGTAGGAGTAAGAACAGAGGTAGTGCTAGGCGTAGGCCTAGGGTGAGGGGTAGTGCTCGAGGTAACCTAACCCTAAC
>NW_027669062.1:7500-15000 GCF_964194185.1 Rhinolophus hipposideros
ACGGAAGGGCTCCGGGTAGTCCTAGGACTCGGAACGGATGTAGGGCTAAATTAGGGTGTGGCTAAGGGTAAGTCCAGGGTGTTTTCGTAGGATACGGGTTAGTGCTCTGGCTAACGGTAGGGCAAGGTGTACTGGTCGGCGACAAGCAACTGCTAGGCCTCGGACTAGAGTGAGCAATGGGCGTTAATCTAGGGCCCGAGGTAGGGCTAGTGGGAGCGGTAGGCGTAGCGCTGGGGTAGGCAAAGGGCAAGGGGTGGCTTTCGGTGTAAACTTCGGAGTAGGCCTAGGATCAGGAGTGGGAGCTGTGGCTAGGGGTAGGGATGGGGGTGGGCCTATGAGTAGGGGGAGCTGTAGGGCCAGGGGTAGGGGTAGGACCAGAGGTAGTGCTAGGCGTAGGCCTAGGGCGAGGGGTCGTGCTCGGGGTAGGGTTAGGTGAAGGGCTAGTAGTTGGCATAGGCCCACGGGCAGTGTTAGGGTTGGGGCTCATGTTAGGCCTAGGCATATTCGTAGTGGTAGTCGTTGGCCGAGGGCTAGGGGTAGGTGTCACGGGTGGGCTTCGGGTAGTCCTAGGACTCGGAACAGGTATAGGACTGGATTCGGGTGTGGCTAAGGGTGGGTCCAGGGTGATTTCGTACGACACGGGTTAGTGCTCTGGCTAACGGTAGGGCAAGGTGTACTGGTCGGCGACGGGCAAGTGCTAGACCTCGGACTAGAGTGAGCAATGGGCGTTGGACTAGGGCCCGAGGTAGGGTTAGTGGGAGCGGTAGGCGTAGCGCTGGGGTAGGCAAAGGGCAAGGGGTGGATGTCGGTGTAAACCTCGGAGTAGGCCTAGGATCAGGAGTGGGAGATGTGGCTAGGGGTAGCGATGGGGGTGGGCCTATGGGTAGGGGGAGCTGTAGGGCCAGGGGTAGGGGTAGGAACAGAGGTAGTGCTAGGCGTAGGCCTAGGGCGAGAAGTAGTGCTCGGGGTAACCTAACCCTAACCCTAACCCTAAACCTAACCCAAACCCTAACCCTAACCCTAACCCTAACCCTAACCCTAACCCTAACACCAACCCTAACCCTAACCCTAACACTAACCCTAACCTAACCCCTAACCCTAACCCTAACCCTAACCCTAACCCTTACACCAACCCTAACCCTAACCCTAACCCTAACCCCTAACCCTAACCCTAATCCTAACCCTAACCCAAACCCTAACCTAACCCTAAACCTAACACCAACCCTAACCCTAACACTAAACCTAACCCTAATTCTAATCCTAACCCTAACCCTAACCTTAACACCAACCCTAACCCTAACCCTAACCCTAACCCTAACCCTAAACCTAACACCAACCCTAACCCTAACCTTAACCCTAACCCTAACACCAACCCTAACCCTAACCCTAACCCTAAACCCTTACCCTAACCCTAACCCTAACCTAACCCTAACCCTAACACCAACCCTAACCCTAACCCTAACCCTAATTCTAACCCTAACCCTAACCCTAACCCTAACCCTAACACCAACCCTAACCCTAACACTGACCCTAACCCTAAACCTAACACCAACCCTAACCCTAACTCTAACCCTAACCCTAATCCTAACCCTAACACCAACCCTAACCCTAACCCTAAACCTAAACCCTAAACCTAACCCAAACCCTAACCCTAACTCTAAACCTAACACCAACCCTAACACTAACCCTAACACTAACCCTAACCTAACCCCTAAACCTAACCCTAACCCTAACACTAACCCTAACCCTAATCCCTAACCCTAACCCTAACCCTAACCCTAACACCAACCCTAACACTAACCCGAACACTAACCCTAACCTAACCCCTAACCCTAACACTGACACTAACCCTAAACCTAACACCAACCCCAACCCTAACCCTAACCCTAACCCTAACACCAACCCTAACCCTAACCCTAACCCTAACCTTTAACCCTAACCCTAACCCTAACCTAACCCTAACCCTAACACCAACTCTAACCCTAACCCTAACCCTAATTCTAACCCTAAACCTAACCCTAAGCCTAACCCTAACCCTAACACCAAACCTAACCATAACCCTAACCCTAACCCTAAACCTAACACCAACCCTAACCCTAACTCTAACCCTAACCCTAATCCTAACCCTAACACCATCCCTAACCCTAACCCTAACCCTAAACCTAAACCCTAACCCTAACCCTAACCCTAACACTCACCCTAACCCTAACCCTAACAAGGGCAAGGTGTACTGGTCAGCGATGGGCTAGTTCTAGGCCTCGGACTAGAGGGAGCCATGGGCTTGGTCTAGGCCTGAGCTAGGGCTAGTGTTAGCGGTAGGCGAAGCGCTGGGTAGGCATAGGGCAAGGGGTGGGTGTCGAGGTAAACCTCAGTGTAGGCCTAGGGCCAGGAGTGGGAGCTGTGGCTAGGGGTAGGGATGGGGTGGGCCTATGGGTAGAGGGAGCTGTAGGGCCAGGGGTAGATGTAGGACCAGAGGTAGTGTTAGGCGTAGGCCTAGGGCGAGGGGTAGTGCTCGGTGTAGGGTTAGGTGACGGGCTAGTGCTTGGCAGAGGCCCACGGGCAGTGTTATGGTTAGGGCTCATGTTAGGCCTAGGACTAGTGGTAGTGGTAGGGGTTGGCCGAGGGCTAGGGGTAGGTGTCACAGGAGGGCTCCGGGTAGTCCTTGGACTCGGAACGGGTGTAGGGCTGGATTAGGGTGTTGTAAGTGTGGGTCCAGGATGATTTCGTAGAACACGAGTTAGTGCTCTGGCTAACGGTAGGGCAAGTTGTACTGGTCAGCGTCGGGCACGTGGTAGGCCTTGGACTAGAGGAAGCACTGGGAGTTGGTATAGGGCCCAAGCTAGCATTTGTGGGAGCAGTAGGCGTAACACTGGGGAAGGCATAGGGCAAGGAGTGGGTGTCTGGGTAAACCTCGGAGTAGGCTTTGGGCCAGGAGTAAGAGTTGTGCCTAGGGGTAAGTCTGGGGGTGGGCCTATGGTTAGGGGGAGCTGTAGGGCCAGGGGTAGGAGTAGGACTAGAGGTAGTGCTAGGCGTAGGCCTAGGGTGAGGGGTAGTGCTCGGGGTAACCTAACCCTAACCCTAACCCTAACCCTAACCCTAACACTAACACTAACCCTAACCCTAATTCCTAACCCTAACCCTAACCCTAACCCTAAACCAAAAACCAACCCTAACCCTAACCCTAACCCTAATTCTAAACCTAACCCTAACCCTAACCTTAACCCTAACCCTAACCCTAACCCTAACCCTAACCCTAACACCAACCCTAACACTAACCCTAACACTAACCCTAACCTAACCCCTAACCCTAACCCTAACCCTAACCCTAACCCTAAACCTAACACCAACCCCAACCCTAACCCTAACCCTAACCCTAACCCTAACACCAACCCTAACCCTAACCCTAACCCTTAACCCTAACGCTAACCCTAACCCTAACCCTAATCTTAACCTAACCCTAACCCTAACACCAACCCTAACCCTAACCCTAACCCTAACCCTAACCCTAACCCTAACCCTAACCCAAACCCTAACCCTAACACCAACCCTAACCCTAACCCTAACCCTAACCCTAACCCTAACACTAACCCTAACCCTAACCCTTAACCCTAACCCTAACCCTAACCCTAACCCTAAACCTAACACCAACCCTAACCCTAACCCTAACCCTAACCTTAACACCAACCCTAACCCTAACCCTAACCCTAACCCTAACCGTAATAAGGGCAAGGTGTACTGGTCAGCCTCGGGCAAGTTCTAGGCCTCGGACTAGAGGGAGACATGGGCGTTGGTCCAGGGCCCGAGGTAGGGCTAGTGGGAGCGGTAGGCATAGCGCTGGGGCAGGCATCGGGCAAGGGGTGGGTGTCGAAGTAAACCTCGGAGTAGGCCTAGGGCCAGGAGTGGGAGCTGTGGCTAGATTTAGGGATGGGGGTGGGCCTATGGGTAGGGGGAGCTGTAGGTCCACGGGTTGTGGTAGGAAGAGAGGTAATGCTAGGCGTTGGCCTAGGGCGAGGGGTAGTGCTCGGGTAGGGTTAGGTGAAGGGCTAGTGGTTGGCAGAGGCCCATGGGCAGTGTTAGGGTTAGGGCTCATGTTAGGCCTAGGAATAGTGGTAGTGGTAGAAGATGGCCGAGGGCTTGGGGTAGGTGTCACTGGAGAGCTCCGGGTAGTCCTAGGACTCGGAACGGATGTAGGGCTAAATTAGGGTGTGGCTAAGGGTGGGTCCAGGGTGTTTTCGTAGGACACGGGTTAGTGCTCTGGCTAACGGTAGGGCAAGGTGTACTGGTCGGCGATGGGCAAGTGCTAGGCCTCGAACTAGAGTGAGCACTGGGCGTTGGTCTAGGGCTCGAGGTAGGGTTAGTGGGAGCGGTAGGCGTAGCGCTGGGGTAGGCAAAGGGCAAGGGGTGGGTGTCGGTGTAAACCTCGGAGTAGGCCTAGGGCCAGGAGTGGGAGCTCTGGCTAGGGGTAGGGATGGGGGTGGGCCTATGAGTAGGGGGAGCTGTAGCGCCAGGGGTAGGGGTAGGACCAGAGGTAGTGCTAGGCGTAGGCCTAGGGCGAGGGGTCGTGCTCGGGGTAGGGTTAGGTGAAGGGCTAGTAGTTGGCATAGGCCCACGGGCAGTGTTAGGGTTGGGGCTCATGTTAGGCCTAGGCATATTCGTAGTGGTAGTCGTTGGCCGAGGGCTAGGGGTAGGTGTCACGGGTGGGCTTCGGGTAGTCCTAGGACTCGGAACAGGTATAGGACTGGATTCGGGTCTGGCTAAGGGTGGGTCCAGGGTGATTTCGTACGACACGGGTTAGTGCTCTGGCTAACGGTAGGGCAAGGTGTACTGGTCGGCGACGGGCAAGTGCTAGGCCTCGGACTAGAGTGAGCAATGGGTGTTGGACTAGGGCCCGAGGTAGGGTTAGTGGGAGCGGTAGGCGTAGCGCTGGGGTAGGCAAAGGGCAAGGGGTGGATGTCGGTGTAAACCTCGGAGTAGGCCTAGGATCAGGAGTGGGAGATGTGGCTAGGGGTAGCGATGGGGGTGGGCCTATGGGTAGGGGGAGCTGTAGGGCCAGGGGTAGGGGTAGGAACAGAGGTAGTGCTAGGCGTAGGCCTAGGGCGAGAGGTAGTGCTCGGGGTAACCTAACCCTAACCCTAACCCTAAACCTAACCCAAACCCTAACCCTAACCTTAACCCTAACCCTAACCCTAACCCTAACACCAACCCTAACCCTAACCCTAACACTAACCCTAACCTAACCCCTAACCCTAACCCTAACCCTAACCCTAACCCTTACACCAACCCTAACCCTAACCCTAACCCTAACCCCTAACCCTAACCCTAATCCTAACCCTAACCCAAACCCTAACCTAACCCTAAACCTAACACCAACCCTAACCCTAACACTAACCCTAACCCTAATTCTAACCCTAACCCTAACCTTAACACCAACCCTAACCCTAACCCTAACCCTAACCCTAAACCTAACACCAACCCTAACCCTAACCCTAACCCTAACCCTAACACCAACCCTAACCCTAACCCTAACACTAACCCTAACCTAACCCCTAAACCTAACCCTAACCCTAACCCTAACCCTAACCCTAACCCTAATCCCTAACCCTAACCCTAACCCTAACCCTAACACCAACCCTAACACTAACCCGAACACTAACCCTAACCTAACCCCTAACCCTAACCCTGACCCTAACCCTAAACCTAACACCAACCCCAACCCTAACCCTAACCCTAACCCTAACACCAACCCTAACCCTAACCCTAACCCTAACCCCTAACCCTAACCCTAACCCTAACCTAACCCTAACCCTAACACCAACTCTAACCCTAACCCTAACCCTAATTCTAACCCTAAACCTAACCCTAAGCCTAACCCTAACCCTAACACCAAACCTAACCATAACCCTAACCCTAACCCTAAACCTAACACCAACCCTAACCCTAACTCTAACCCTAACCCTAATCCTAACCCTAACACCATCCCTAACCCTAACCCTAACCCTAAACCTAAACCCTAACCCTAACCCTAACCCTAACACTCACCCTAACCCTAACCCTAACAAGGGCAGGGTGTACTGGTCAGCGATGGGCTACTTTTAGGCCTCGGACTAGAGGGAGCCATGGGCTTGGTCTAGGCCTGAGCTAGGGCTAGTGTTAGCGGTAGGCGAAGCGCTGGGTAGGCATAGGGCAAGGGGTGGGTGTCGAGGTAAACCTCGGTGTAGGCCTAGGGCCAGGAGTGGGAGCTGTGGCTAGGGGTAGGGATGGGGTGGGCCTATGGGTAGGGGGAGCTGTAGGGCCAGGGGTAGATGTAGGACCAGAGGTAGTGTTAGGCGTAGGCCTAGGGCGAGAGGTAGTGCTCGGTGTAGGGTTAGGTGACGGGCTAGTGCTTGGCAGAGGCCCACGGGCAGTGTTATGGTTAGGGCTCATGTTAGGCCTAGGACTAGTGGTAGTGGTAGTGGTTGGCCGAGGGCTAGGGGTAGGTGTCACAGGAGGGCTCCGGGTAGTCCTTGGACTCGGAACGGGTGTAGGGCTGGATTAGGGTGTTGTAAGTGTGGGTCCAGGATGATATCGTAGAACACGGGTTAGTGCTCTGGCTAACGGTAGGGCAAGTTGTACTGGTCAGCGTCGGGCACGTGGTAGGCCTTGGACTAGAGGAAGCACTGGGAGTTGGTATAGGGCCCAAGCTAGCATTTGTGGGAGCAGTAGGCGTAACACTGGGGAAGGCATAGGGCAAGGAGTGGGTGTCTGGGTAAACCTCGGAGTAGGCTTTGGGCCAGGAGTAAGAGTTGTGCCTAGGGGTAAGGATGGGGGTGGGCCTATGGTTAGGGGGAGCTGTAGGGCCAGGGGTAGGAGTAGGACCAGAGGTAGTGCTAGGCGTAGGCCTAGGGTGAGGGGTAGTGCTCGGGGTAACCTAACCCTAACCCTAACCCTAACCCTAACCCTAACACTAACCCTAACCCTAATTCCTAACCCTAACCCTAACCCTAACCCTAAACCAAAAACCAACCCTAACCCTAACCCTAACCCTAACCCTAATTCTAAACCTAACCCTAACCCTAACCTTAACCCTAACCCTAACACTAACCCTAACCCTAATCCCTAACCCTAACCCTAACACTAACCCTAACCCTAAACCTAACACCAACCTTAACCCTAACCCTAACCCTAACCCTAATTCTAACCCTAACACCAACCCTAACCCTAACCCTAACCCTAACCCTAACACCAACCCTAACACTAACCCTAACACTAACCCTAACCTAACCCCTAACCCTAACCCTAACCCTAACCCTAACCCTAAACCTAACACCAACCCCAACCCTAACCCTAACCCTAACCGTAACCCTAACACCAACCCTAACCCTAACCCTAACCCTAACCCTTAACCCTAACGCTAACCCTAACCCTAACCCTAATCTTAACCTAACCCTAACCCTAACACCAACCATAACCCTAACCCTAACCCTAACCCTAACCCTAACCCTAACCCAAACCCTAACCCTA
>NW_027669062.1:20000-22500 GCF_964194185.1 Rhinolophus hipposideros
GCGACGGGAAAGTGCTAGGCCTCGGACTAGAGTGAGCAATGGGCGTTGGTCTAGAGCCCGAGGTAGGGTTAGTGGGAGCGGTAGGTGTAGCGCTGGGGTAGGCAAAGGGCAAGGGGTGGGTGTCGGTGAAAACCTCGGAGTAGGCCTAGGATCAGGAGTGGGAGATGTGGCTAGGGGTAGCGATGGGGGTGGGCCTATTGGTAGGGGGAGCTGTAGGGCCAGGGGTAGGGGTAGGACCAGAGGTAGTGCTAGGCGTAGGCCTAGGGCGAGAGGTAGTGCTCGGGGTAACCTAACCCTAACCCTAACCCTAAACCTAACCCGAACCCTAACCCTAACCCTAACCCTAACCCTAAAATTAACCCTAACCCTAACCCTAACCCATAACCCTAATCCTAATCCTAACCCTAACCCTAACCCTAACCTAACCCTAACCCTAAAACCAACCCTAACCCTAACCCTAACCCTAATTCTAACCCTAACTCTAACCCTAACCCTAACCCTAAACTTAACACCAACCCTAACCCTAAACCTAACCCTAATCCTAACACTAACCCTAACCCTAATCCCTAAACCTAACACCAACCCTAACACTAACCCTAACACTAACCCTAACCTAACCCCTAAACCTAACCCTAACCCTAACCCTAAACCTAACCCCAACCCCAACCCTAACCCTAACCCTAACCCTAAAACCAACCCTAACCCTAACCCTAACCCTAACCCCTAACCCTAACCCTAACCCTAACCCTAACCTAACCCTAACCCTAACACCAATCCTAACCCTAACTCTAACCCTAATTCTAACCCTAACCCTAACCCTAACCCTAACCCTAACCCTAACCCTAACACCAACCCTAACGCTAACCCTAACCCTAACCCTAACACTAAACCTAACACCAACCCTAACCCTAACTCTAACCCTAACCCTAATCCTAACCCTAACACAAACCCTAACCCTAACACTAACCCTAACACTAAACCTAAACCCTAACCCTAACCCTAACCCTAAACCTCACCTTAACCCTAACCCTAACAAGGGCAAGGTGTACTGGTCAGCGACGGGCTAGTTCTAGGACTCGGACTAGAGGGAGCCATGGCGTTGGTCTAGGCCTGAGCTGGGGCTAGTGGGAGCGGTAGGCAAAGCGCTGGGGTAGGCATAGGGCAAGGGGTGGGTGTCGAGGTAAACCTTGGTGTAGGCCTAGGGCCAGGAGTGGGAGCTGTGGCTAGCGGTAGGGATGGGTTGGGCCTATGGGTAGGGGGAGCTGTAGGGCCAGGGGTAGAGGTAGGACCAGAGGTAGTGTTAGGCGTAGGCCTAGGGCGAGCGGTAGTGCTCGGGGTAGGGTTAGGTGAAGGGCTAGTGGTTGGCAGAGGTTCACGGGCAGTGTTATGGTTAGGGCTCATGTTAGGCCTAGGACTAGTGGTAGTGGTAGGGGTTGGCCGAGGGCTAGTGGTAGGTGTCACAGGAGGGCTCCGTGTAGTCTTTGGACTCAAAACGGGTGTAGGGCTGGATTAGGGTGTTGTAAGTGTGGGTCCAGGATGATTTCGTAGAACACGGGTTAGTGCTCTGGCTAACGGTAGGGCAAGTTGTACTGGTCATCGTCGGGCACGTGGTAGGCCTTGGACTAGAGGAAGCACTGGGCGTTGGTATAGGGCCCAAGCTAGCATTTGTGGGAGCAGTAGGCGTAGCACTGGTGTAGGCATAGGGCAAGGAGTGGGTGTCGGGGTAAACCTCGGAGTAGGCTTTGGGCAAGGAGTAAGAGTTGTGCCTAGGGGTAAGGATGGGGGTGGGCCTATGGTTAGGGGGAGCTGTAGGGCCAGGTGTAGGAGTAGGACCAGAGGTAGTGCTAGGCGTAGGCCTAGGGTGAGGGGTAGTGCTCGGGGTAACCTAACCCTAAACCTAACCCTAACCCTAACACTAACCCTAACCCTAATCCCTAACCCTAACCCTAACCCTAACCCTAAACCTAACACCAAACCTAACCCTAACCCTAACCCTAACCCTAATTCTAACCCTAACCCTAACCCTAACCCTAACCCTAACCATAACACTAAACCTAACCCTAATCCCTAACCCTAACCCTAACTTTAACCCTAACCCTAACCCTAACACCAACCCTAACCCTAACCCAGACACTAACCCTAACCTAACCCCTAACCCTAACCCTAACCCTAACCCTAACACCAACCCTAACCCTAACCCTAACCCTAACCCCTAACCCTAACCCTAATCCTAACCCTAACCCTAACCCTAACCTAACCCTAACCCTAACACCAAACCTAACCCTAACCCTAACCCTAACCCTAATTCTAACCCTAACCCTAACCCTAACCTTAACACCAACCCTAACCCTAACCTTAACCCTAACCCTAACCCTAAACCTAACACCAACCCTAACCCTAACCCTAACCCTAACACCAACCCTAACCCTAACCCTAACCCCTAACCCTAACCCTAACCCTAACCTAACCCTAACCCTAACACCAACCCTAACTGTAACCC
>NW_027669062.1:25000-32500 GCF_964194185.1 Rhinolophus hipposideros
AGGCCTAGGACTAGTGGTAGTGGTAGAAGATGGCCGAGGGCTAGGGGTAGGTGTCACTGGAGGGCTCCGGGTAGTCCTAGGACTCGGAACAAATGTAGGGCTAAATTAGGGTGTGGCTAAGGGTGGGTCCAGGGTGATTTCGTACGACACGGTTTAGTGCTCTGGCTAACGGTAGGGCAAGGTGTACTGGTCGTCGACGGGCAAGTGCTAGGCCTCGGACTAGAGTGAGCAATGGGAGTTAGTCTAGGGCCCGAGGTAGGGTTAGTGGGAGCGGTAGGCGTAGCGCTGGGGTAGGCAAAGGGCAAGGGGTGGATGTCGGTGTAAACCTCGGAGTAGGCCTAGGATCAGGAGTGGGAGATGTGGCTCGGGGTAGCGATGGGGGTGGGCCTATGTGTAGGGGAGCTGTAGGGCCAGGGGTAGGGGTAGGAACAGAGGTAGTGCTAGGCGTAGGCCTAGGGCGAGAGGTAGTGCTCAAGGTAACCTAACCCTAACCCTAACTCTAAACCTAACCCGAACCCTAAACCTAACCCTAACCCTAACCCTAACCCTAACCCTAACACCAACCCTAACCCTAACCCTAACACTAACCCTAACCTAACCCCTAACCCTAACCCTAACCCTAACCCTTACACCAACCCTAACCCTAACCCTAACCCTAACCCCTAACCCTAACCCTAATCCTAACCCTAACCCAAACCCTAACCTAAACCTAAACCTAACACCAACCCTAACCCTAACACTAACCCTAACCCTAAATCTAACCCTAACCCTAACCCTAACCTTAACACCAACCCTAACCCTAAACCTAACCCTAACCCTAACCCTAAACCTAACACCAACCCTAACCCTAACCCCAACCCTAACCCTAACACCAACCCTAACCCTAACCCTAACCCTAAACCCTTACCCTAACCCTAACCCTAACCTAACCCTAACCCTAACACCAACCCTAACCCTAACCCTAACCCTAATTCTAACCCTAACCCTAACCCTAACCCTAACCCTAACACCAACCCTAACCCTAACTCTGACCCTAACCCTAAACCTAACACCAACCCTAACCCTAACTCTAACCCTAAACCTAATCCTAACCCTAACACCAACCCTAACCCTAACCCTAAACCTAAACCCTAAACCTAACCCAAACCCTAACCCTAACTCTAAACCTAACACCAAGCCTAACACTAACCCTAACACTAACCCTAACCTAACCCCTAAAACTAACCCTAACCCTAACACTAACCCTAACCCTAATCCCTAACCCTAACCCTAACCCTAACCCTAACACCAACCCTAACACTAACCCAAACACTAACCCTAACCTAACCCCTAACCCTAACACTGACCCTAACCCTAAACCTAACACCAACCCCAACCCTAACCCTAACCCTAACCCTAACACCAACCCTAACCCTAACCCTAACCCTAACCTTTAACCCTAACCCTAACCCTAACCTAACCCTAACCCTAACACCAACTCTAACCCTAACCCTAACCCTAATTCTAACCCTAAACCTAACCCTAAGCCTAACCCTAACCCTAACACCAAACCTAACCATAACCCTAACCCTAACCCTAAACCTAACACCAACCCTAACCCTAACTCTAACCCTAACCCTAATCCTAACCCTAACACCATCCCTAACCCTAACCCTAACCCTAAACCTAAACCCTAACCCTAACCCTAACCCTAACACTCACCCTAACCCTAACCCTAACAAGGGCAAGGTGTACTGGTCAGCGATGGGCTAGTTCTAGGCCTCGGACTAGAGGGAGCCATGGGCTTGGTCTAGGCCTGAGCTAGGGCTAGTGTTAGCGGTAGGCGAAGCGCTGGGTAGGCATAGGGCAAGGGGTGGGTGTCGAGGTAAACCTCAGTGTAGGCCTAGGGCCAGGAGTGGGAGCTGTGGCTAGGGGTAGGGATGGGGTGGGCCTATGGGTAGGGGGAGCTGTAGGGCCAGGGGTAGATGTAGGACCAGAGGTAGTGTTAGGCGTAGGCCTAGGGCGAGGGGTAGTGCTCGGTGTAGGGTTAGGTGACGGGCTAGTGCTTGGCAGAGGCCCACGGGCAGTGTTATGGTTAGGGCTCATGTTAGGCCTAGGACTAGTGGTAGTGGTAGGGGTTGGCCGAGGGCTAGGGGTAGGTGTCACAGGAGGGCTCCGGGTAGTCCTTGGACTCGGAACGGGTGTAGGGCTGGATTAGGGTGTTGTAAGTGTGGGTCCAGGATGATTTCGTAGAACACGAGTTAGTGCTCTGGCTAACGGTAGGGCAAGTTGTACTGGTCAGCGTCGGGCACGTGGTAGGCCTTGGACTAGAGGAAGCACTGGGAGTTGGTATAGGGCCCAAGCTAGCATTTGTGGGAGCAGTAGGCGTAACACTGGGGAAGGCATAGGGCAAGGAGTGGGTGTCTGGGTAAACCTCGGAGTAGGCTTTGGGCCAGGAGTAAGAGTTGTGCCTAGGGGTAAGGATGGGGGTGGGCCTATGGTTAGGGGGAGCTGTAGGGCCAGGGGTAGGAGTAGGACTAGAGGTAGTGCTAGGCGTAGGCCTAGGGTGAGGGGTAGTGCTCGGGGTAACCTAACCCTAACCCTAACCCTAACCCTAACCCTAACACTAACACTAACCCTAACCCTAATTCCTAACCCTAACCCTAACCCTAACCCTAAACCAAAAACCAACCCTAACCCTAACCCTAACCCTAATTCTAAACCTAACCCTAACCCTAACCTTAACCCTAACCCTAACCCTAACCCTAACCCTAACCCTAACACCAACCCTAACACTAACCCTAACACTAACCCTAACCTAACCCCTAACCCTAACCCTAACCCTAACCCTAACCCTAAACCTAACACCAACCCCAACCCTAACCCTAACCCTAACCCTAACCCTAACACCAACCCTAACCCTAACCCTAACCCTTAACCCTAACGCTAACCCTAACCCTAACCCTAATCTTAACCTAACCCTAACCCTAACACCAACCCTAACCCTAACCCTAACCCTAACCCTAAACCTAACCCTAACCCAAACCCTAACCCTAACACCAACCCTAACCCTAACCCTAACCCTAACCCTAACCCTAACACTAACCCTAACCCTAACCCTTAACCCTAACCCTAACCCTAACCCTAACCCTAAACCTAACACCAACCCTAACCCTAACCCTAACCCTAACCTTAACACCAACCCTAACCCTAACCCTAACCCTAACCCTAACCCTAATAAGGGCAAGGTGTACTGGTCAGCCTCGGGCAAGTTCTAGGCCTCGGACTAGAGGGAGACATGGGCGTTGGTCCAGGGCCCGAGGTAGGGCTAGTGGGAGCGGTAGGCGTAGCGCTGGGGCAGGCATCGGGCAAGGGGTGGGTGTCGAAGTAAACCTCGGAGTAGGCCTAGGGCCAGGAGTGGGAGCTGTGGCTAGGTTTAGGGATGGGGGTGGGCCTATGGGTAGGGGGAGCTGTAGGTCCACGGGTTGTGGTAGGAAGAGAGGTAATGCTAGGCGTTGGCCTAGGGCGAGGGGTAGTGCTCGGGTAGGGTTAGGTGAAGGGCTAGTGGTTGGCAGAGGCCCATGGGCAGTGTTAGGGTTAGGGCTCATGTTAGGCCTAGGAATAGTGGTAGTGGTAGAAGATGGCCGAGGGCTTGGGGTAGGTGTCACTGGAGGGCTCCGGGTAGTCCTAGGACTCGGAACGGATGTAGGGCTAAATTAGGGTGTGGCTAAGGGTGGGTCCAGGGTGTTTTCGTAGGACACGGGTTAGTGCTCTGGCTAACGGTAGGGCAAGGTGTACTGGTCGGCGACGGGCAAGTGCTAGGCCTCGAACTAGAGTGAGCACTGGGCGTTGGTCTAGGGCTCGAGGTAGGGTTAGTGGGAGCGGTAGGCGTAGCGCTGGGGTAGGCAAAGGGCAAGGGGTGGGTGTCGGTGTAAACCTCGGAGTAGGCCTAGGGCCAGGAGTGGGAGCTCTGGCTAGGGGTAGGGATGGGGGTGGGCCTATGAGTAGGGGGAGCTGTAGCGCCAGGGGTAGGGGTAGGACCAGAGGTAGTGCTAGGCGTAGGCCTAGGGCGAGGGGTCGTGCTCGGGGTAGGGTTAGGTGAAGGGCTAGTAGTTGGCATAGGCCCACGGGCAGTGTTAGGGTTGGGGCTCATGTTAGGCCTAGGCATATTCGTAGTGGTAGTCGTTGGCCGAGGGCTAGGGGTAGGTGTCACGGGTGGGCTTCGGGTAGTCCTAGGACTCGGAACAGGTATAGGACTGGATTCGGGTGTGGCTAAGGGTGGGTCCAGGGTGATTTCGTACGACACGGGTTAGTGCTCTGGCTAACGGTAGGGCAAGGTGTACTGGTCGGCGACGGGCAAGTGCTAGGCCTCGGACTAGAGTGAGCAATGGGTGTTGGACTAGGGCCCGAGGTAGGGTTAGTGGGAGCGGTAGGCGTAGCGCTGGGGTAGGCAAAGGGCAAGGGGTGGATGTCGGTGTAAACCTCGGAGTAGGCCTAGGATCAGGAGTGGGAGATGTGGCTAGGGGTAGCGATGGGGGTGGGCCTATGGGTAGGGGGAGCTGTAGGGCCAGGGGTAGGGGTAGGAACAGAGGTAGTGCTAGGCGTAGGCCTAGGGCGAGAGGTAGTGCTCGGGGTAACCTAACCCTAACCCTAACCCTAAACCTAACCCAAACCCTAACCCTAACCTTAACCCTAACCCTAACCCTAACCCTAACACCAACCCTAACCCTAACCCTAACACTAACCCTAACCTAACCCCTAACCCTAACCCTAACCCTAACCCTAACCCTTACACCAACCCTAACCCTAACCCTAACCCTAACCCCTAACCCTAACCCTAATCCTAACCCTAACCCAAACCCTAACCTAACCCTAAACCTAACACCAACCCTAACCCTAACACTAACCCTAACCCTAATTCTAACCCTAACCCTAACCTTAACACCAACCCTAACCCTAACCCTAACCCTAACCCTAAACCTAACACCAACCCTAACCCTAACCCTAACCCTAACCCTAACACCAACCCTAACCCTAACCCTAACCCTAAACCCTTACCCTAACCCTAACCCTAACCTAACCCTAACCCTAACACCAACCCTAACCCTAACCCTAACCCTAATTCTAACCCTAACCCTAACCCTAACCCTAACCCTAACACCAACCCTAACCCTAAACCTGACCCTAACCCTAAACCTAACACCAACCCTAACCCTAACTCTAACCCTAACCCTAATCCTAACCCTAACACCAACCCTAACCCTAACCCTAAACCTAAACCCTAAACCTAACCCAAACCCTAACCCTAACTCTAAACCTAACACCAACCCTAACACTAACCCTAACACTAACCCTAACCTAACCCCTAAACCTAACCCTAACCCTAACACTAACCCTAACCCTAATCCCTAACCCTAACCCTAACCCTAACCCTAACACCAACCCTAACACTAACCCGAACACTAACCCTAACCTAACCCCTAACCCTAACCCTGACCCTAACCCTAAACCTAACACCAACCCCAACCCTAACCCTAACCCTAACCCTAACACCAACCCTAACCCTAACCCTAACCCTAACCCCTAACCCTAACCCTAACCCTAACCTAACCCTAACCCTAACACCAACTCTAACCCTAACCCTAACCCTAATTCTAACCCTAAACCTAACCCTAAGCCTAACCCTAACCCTAACACCAAACCTAACCATAACCCTAACCCTAACCCTAAACCTAACACCAACCCTAACCCTAACTCTAACCCTAACCCTAATCCTAACCCTAACACCATCCCTAACCCTAACCCTAACCCTAAACCTAAACCCTAACCCTAACCCTAACCCTAACACTCACCCTAACCCTAACCCTAACAAGGGCAGGGTGTACTGGTCAGCGATGGGCTACTTTTAGGCCTCGGACTAGAGGGAGCCATGGGCTTGGTCTAGGCCTGAGCTAGGGCTAGTGTTAGCGGTAGGCGAAGCGCTGGGTAGGCATAGGGCAAGGGGTGGGTGTCGAGGTAAACCTCGGTGTAGGCCTAGGGCCAGGAGTGGGAGCTGTGGCTAGGGGTAGGGATGGGGTGGGCCTATGGGTAGTGGGAGCTGTAGGGCCAGGGGTAGATGTAGGACCAGAGGTAGTGTTAGGCGTAGGCCTAGGGCGACAGGTAGTGCTCGGTGTAGGGTTAGGTGACGGGCTAGTGCTTGGCAGAGGCCCACGGGCAGTGTTATGGTTAGGGCTCATGTTAGGCCTAGGACTAGTGGTAGTGGTAGTGGTTGGCCGAGGGCTAGGGGTAGGTGTCACAGGAGGGCTCCGGGTAGTCCTTGGACTCGGAACGGGTGTAGGGCTGGATTAGGGTGTTGTAAGTGTGGGTCCAGGATGATATCGTAGAACACGGGTTAGTGCTCTGGCTAACGGTAGGGCAAGTTGTACTGGTCAGCGTCGGGCACGTGGTAGGCCTTGGACTAGAGGAAGCACTGGGAGTTGGTATAGGGCCCAAGCTAGCATTTGTGGGAGCAGTAGGCGTAACACTGGGGAAGGCATAGGGCAAGGAGTGGGTGTCTGGGTAAACCTCGGAGTAGGCTTTGGGCCAGGAGTAAGAGTTGTGCCTAGGGGTAAGGATGGGGGTGGGCCTATGGTTAGGGGGAGCTGTAGGGCCAGGGGTAGGAGTAGGACCAGAGGTAGTGCTAGGCGTAGGCCTAGGGTGAGGGGTAGTGCTCGGGGTAACCTAACCCTAACCCTAACCCTAACCCTAACCCTAACCCTAACACTAACCCTAACCCTAATTCCTAACCCTAACCCTAACCCTAACCCTAAACCAAAAACCAACCCTAACCCTAACCCTAACCCTAACCCTAATTCTAAACCTAACCCTAACCCTAACCTTAACCCTAACCCTAACACTAACCCTAACCCTAATCCCTAACCCTAACCCTAACACTAACCCTAACCCTAAACCTAACACCAACCTTAACCCTAACCCTAACCCTAACCCTAATTCTAACCCTAACACCAACCCTAACCCTAACCCTAACCCTAACCCTAACACCAACCCTAACACTAACCCTAACACTAACCCTAACCTAACCCCTAACCCTAACCCTAACCCTAACCCTAACCCTAAACCTAACACCAACCCCAACCCTAACCCTAACCCTAACCGTAACCCTAACACCAACCCTAACCCTAACCCTAACCCTAACCCTTAACCCTAACGCTAACCCTAACCCTAACCCTAATCTTAACCTAACCCTAACCCTAACACCAACCATAACCCTAACCCTAACCCTAACCCTAACCCTAACCCAAACCCTAACCCTAACACCAACCCTAACCCTAACCCTAACCCTAACCCTAATCCTAACACTAACCCTAACTCTAACCCTAACCCTAAACCTAACCCTAACCCTAACCCTAAACCTAACACCAACCCTAACCCTAACCCTAAACCTAACCCAAACCCTAACCCTAACAGCAACCCTAACCCTAACCCTAACCCTAACCCTAATCCTAACACTAACCCTAACCC
>NW_027669062.1:37500-40000 GCF_964194185.1 Rhinolophus hipposideros
AGGGGTAGGGGTAGGACCAGAGGTAGTGCTAGGCGTAGGCCTAGGGCGAGAGGTAGTGCTCGGGGTAACCTAACCCTAACCCTAACCCTAAACCTAACCCGAACCCTAACCCTAACCCTAACCCTAACCCTAAAATTAACCCTAACCCTAACCCTAACCCATAACCCTAATCCTAATCCTAACCCTAACCCTAACCCTAACCTAACCCTAACCCTAAAACCAACCCTAACCCTAACCCTAACCCTAATTCTAACCCTAACTCTAACCCTAACCCTAACCCTAAACTTAACACCAACCCTAACCCTAAACCTAACCCTAATCCTAACACTAACCCTAACCCTAATCCCTAAACCTAACACCAACCCTAACACTAACCCTAACACTAACCCTAACCTAACCCCTAAACCTAACCCTAACCCTAACCCTAAACCTAACACCAACCCCAACCCTAACCCTAACCCTAACCCTAAAACCAACCCTAACCCTAACCCTAACCCTAACCCCTAACCCTAACCCTAACCCTAACCCTAACCTAACCCTAACCCTAACACCAATCCTAACCCTAACTCTAACCCTAATTCTAACCCTAACCCTAACCCTAACCCTAACCCTAACCCTAACCCTAACACCAACCCTAACGCTAACCCTAACCCTAACCCTAACACTAAACCTAACACCAACCCTAACCCTAACTCTAACCCTAACCCTAATCCTAACCCTAACACAAACCCTAACCCTAACCCTAACCCTAACACTAAACCTAAACCCTAACCCTAACCCTAACCCTAAACCTCACCTTAACCCTAACCCTAACAAGGGCAAGGTGTACTGGTCAGCGACGGGCTAGTTCTAGGACTCGGACTAGAGGGAGCCATGGCGTTGGTCTAGGCCTGAGCTGGGGCTAGTGGGAGCGGTAGGCAAAGCGCTGGGGTAGGCATAGGGCAAGGGGTGGGTGTCGAGCTAAACCTTGGTGTAGGCCTAGGGCCAGGAGTGGGAGCTGTGGCTAGCGGTAGGGATGGGTTGGGCCTATGGGTAGGGGGAGCTGTAGGGCCAGGGGTAGAGGTAGGACCAGAGGTAGTGTTAGGCGTAGGCCTAGGGCGAGCGGTAGTGCTCGGGGTAGGGTTAGGTGAAGGGCTAGTGGTTGGCAGAGGTTCACGGGCAGTGTTATGGTTAGGGCTCATGTTAGGCCTAGGACTAGTGGTAGTGGTAGGGGTTGGCCGAGGGCTAGTGGTAGGTGTCACAGGAGGGCTCCGTGTAGTCTTTGGACTCAAAACGGGTGTAGGGCTGGATTAGGGTGTTGTAAGTGTGGGTCCAGGATGATTTCGTAGAACACGGGTTAGTGCTCTGGCTAACGGTAGGGCAAGTTGTACTGGTCATCGTCGGGCACGTGGTAGGCCTTGGACTAGAGGAAGCACTGGGCGTTGGTATAGGGCCCAAGCTAGCATTTGTGGGAGCAGTAGGCGTAGCACTGGTGTAGGCATAGGGCAAGGAGTGGGTGTCGGGGTAAACCTCGGAGTAGGCTTTGGGCAAGGAGTAAGAGTTGTGCCTAGGGGTAAGGATGGGGGTGGGCCTATGGTTAGGGGGAGCTGTAGGGCCAGGGGTAGGAGTAGGACCAGAGGTAGTGCTAGGCGTAGGCCTAGGGTGAGGGGTAGTGCTCGGGGTAACCTAACCCTAAACCTAACCCTAACCCTAACACTAACCCTAACCCTAATCCCTAACCCTAACCCTAACCCTAACCCTAAACCTAACACCAAACCTAACCCTAACCCTAACCCTAACCCTAATTCTAACCCTAACCCTAACCCTAACCCTAACCCTAACCATAACACTAAACCTAACCCTAATCCCTAACCCTAACCCTAACTTTAACCCTAACCCTAACCCTAACACCAACCCTAACCCTAACCCAGACACTAACCCTAACCTAACCCCTAACCCTAACCCTAACCCTAACCCTAACACCAACCCTAACCCTAACCCTAACCCTAACCCCTAACCCTAACCCTAATCCTAACCCTAACCCTAACCCTAACCTAACCCTAACCCTAACACCAAACCTAACCCTAACCCTAACCCTAACCCTAATTCTAACCCTAACCCTAACCCTAACCTTAACACCAACCCTAACCCTAACCTTAACCCTAACCCTAACCCTAAACCTAACACCAACCCTAACCCTAACCCTAACCCTAACACCAACCCTAACCCTAACCCTAACCCCTAACCCTAACCCTAACCCTAACCTAACCCTAACCCTAACACCAACCCTAACTGTAACCCTAACCCCATTTCTAACCCTAACCCTAACCCTAACCCTAACACCAACCCTAACCCTAACCCTGACCCTAACCCTAAACCTAACACCAACTCTAACCCTAACTCTAACCCTAACCCTAATCCTAACCCTAACACCAACCCTAACCCTAACCCTAAGCCTAAACCCTAAACCTAACCCTAACCCTAACCCTAACACCAACCCTAACCCTAACCCTAACCCCTA
>NW_027669061.1:0-37717 GCF_964194185.1 Rhinolophus hipposideros
ATTCTTTCTTTCAATCCCACCAAACCTTTCATATATTCTTAAACTTTCCGTCAAATATCAACAGTTTTCTTCCAAAGACCACCAGAATCACAGGAAATGAGATATTTCCCCTGCCACTCTGCATTCACTTCCCCAGGGCCACAGGCAGATGCCCTATTGATATTGATGTGTTGTTTTTGTTGTTGTTGTTGTTTTTCATCAACAAAGGATGGTCGTCAGCTTAATGAAATAATCCGGCTAACTGATAATTGCCATTTATGGTTCATTATTTTCAGGGAATCACAATATTAGAGAATGCATGATACATGATAATTATATTAAGCATAACCAAAATGTAAAACAACACTGTAACATCATGTTGAAAATTATATCTTTTTGTAATTCAGAAGACAAATTACAAAATTGCCAAATAAAATTTTCAATATTACCTTTAAGCAGAAAATAACATAAAACTGGCAACTAATAATAGAAAGGCAAACTTGAGAGTTTAATAAAGAAATTCACATGTATTATTATTTTTAGAATGTGAAAGCACAGCTTGGCTTCTAGAACACAACTATCTGGTTCATTACCACACACTCAGTCTGTTCACTTACATTGTGGGAATAACATTCTCTACCTCCTTCAAAGGGCTGCTGGAAAGAGAAAGTGAATTTTTAAAGCATGCCTATGACATGCTATGAACTTCTTGATAATAACAGACTAAACAAAAATACTTAAGAAAACATAAGAAAATATACATAAATATTTAACTAATCTTAGTATATAAAGACTTTGTAAGCTTACAAGAATTGGAAAAAAAACTCATTAATGATAAAGTTGATGAGCTTAACTACAAAAAAGATTTTAAATTGTATAACATCATAATAACATCATAAACAAACTGAGGAGAAGGAGGTGAAAATAGGAATATTTGCAACAGAAATATATGACAGACAGAGGGTTAATTCCTAGATAATCTCTAACAAGTTGTGCTTTAATAAATACTCCAATAGAAAAAAGGACCAAAGGACATTAACAGATAACTAACTGATAAGAATCATACATACATACATTTAAAAGTTCGCCCTATATTAGTGAGGTAATACAAATGGAAACAATGATATATGTCAAATCTATCAACTTGGCAAAGATTAGGGCAAATACAAAAATCTTACATTCTTCCAGTTGATGAGGGTATAATGAGATACGGTATGAAACAAATTTGGGAATATTCATTGATTTAAACAACACATAACATTTTAGCATAAAATTCCAGTGTAAAAAATGTATCAGGACTATGACCAAAGATCCTTTACCAAAATACCGTGTTTCCCTGAAAATAATACCTAGCTGGACTACCAGATGTAATACATCTTTTGGAGCAAAAATTAATATAAAATCTGGTTGTATATTATATTATATATTATATAAGACCCAGTCTTACATTACAGTAAAATAAGACTGGGTCTTACATTAATTTTTGCTCCAAAAGATTCATCAGAGCTGATGGCCCGATTAGGTTTTATTTTCGGTGAAACACAGTATTCATTACATATAAGTTGAATAGTGAACACTAAATTGTAGTAGATGCATAAACTACAATATTACTCCATCATTTAAAAATCTCAGTGTTAAGTACACATCAAAAACATCAGAAAACATCAACAATGAAACTGGTAAAAAAAATCAGGTTATAAAATATGTCTCTTTTCTGAAAAAACATGGGAAAAAAGAAAGAAAATGAAATTTTAGCAAGGGTTGTTTCTGGGTAATGAAATAATAGGTGGTTTCTATTTTGTATAATGGGCAGATATTCTTATAATTAGAAAACATAAATGCAATATTTAAAAATCTGTTACACTTGAAATAAACCAGATTGTTTTTACATAGACACAATTTAAAGAAAACATTTTATTTAATCAAGAAGTTCTTTAGCTGGTTACTAAAAGATTGCATTAAGAACACCAAATGACTTGAATACATACATATATATATACATATGACTCCTTTTCTCCATACATTTTAGTAGTTTCAGAACTCTATCAGTGTTGAGTACCTACCGTGTACTGATTGCAATCTCAGGAGGCTCAGATGTGGAAAAAAAGATGAAGAAAAAAAGGGGGCGGGGAGTAGAGTCATTTGAAACTGAACAAAAGAGAAGTCTGTAGTACAGAAAGGGGCCAGACCTGGCCCAAACCCCACCAGCACATATGGGCCGAGCACTGCGGAATGAAGGCCTGTTGCTTATCAGAGGATTGTAAGCAATCTCATTGCCCTGAGGATTGCACAGAGATGCTTCACTTAAAAAATCCATTAACATTAGTTCAAAGGGCAAGACACAAAGGTGCTGTGAGGGGATCACTTTTCAGTGCTGTGTGTGGAGGAAGAGAGATGTGTATAGTAACTCCCATTATGGTTAATGAGAGTTGAGCATCTAAATTAACCTAAACCCCTTGAGCGTTTCATTTAAACCCCAATGGCAAAGCAACACTCAGCCAAGAAAGAACCCCAGGATCCTTCACTTACTTACTCTTCTCAGGCACTAAAAACAGTAGAAACAATATGATTTTTTAATTTTATTTTTTACTATGCCTAGCAGAAAAACAAAAAGCAAAAAGCTCACAGAATGTCAAATTTCCATCAATTTAAAGGTTTATTTTAAATCCTGGGAGTTGTCTTAATACCATTTTTAATTGAGCACTTTAAAATTGGTTCTGAGTTGTTCCAGTTGCTCTGTGACAGTCATATAAAAATCCAGGAAGTTTCTCTTTAATTCAGTTTAAGCTTTGGTTTTACAAATTCAGGGCCACAATTAAATGGCTCACTTTACCTAAACCCAAACCCTTGACCAGCCTTAAAATATCAGGATAATGGACAATGAAAAACGTGTGATTATTATGCCATCCTCCTACAAGCCAAATCCATTCATTCTGACTTTCACAACATCTGGATTTAGTCCTTGAAATTGTCCAGGTGATGGACACGGGTAGTATTTTCAGATGAGAACACAAAATGAAACCGGTTAAATGACTTGACTAGGGTCCCCCAAATAACACTAAAATCCATTTCTCCAACTCCCCGTCTAAAGCTTCCTGGTAGTTTCAAGAAGTATAAATGGTTCTGCAGCCAAAGAGGGTAAAGAAAGAAGCAGACCCTTTGGCAGGCAGAGTTCTTGTTCTCCCTGTACATTCAACAATGCTGATGACAGGACAGGAAGAGAGGCTCGCTCATCAGCATTAATCATCGGTCCTTGGTTTGAGCTCTGTGGTGGGGCCAGGGAAGGCCTCTTTGTGGAGGTGACAGCATGGGAACTGGAACAGAAAAGAGAACGGGGGAGGTATGTGAAGCTCAGAGGGAAGGACATTCCTGGGGAGACAACTGATGATACAAAGGCCCAACGGTAGGAACAAGGTCACTGACGCAGGGGCCTGAAGTCCAGGAGGCCAAGGTGAAGACGCCAGATTTTATTCGAATTCAAAGAAAGAACCATGAAAAGTTCTTAACACAAGGGAAGAACCTGGTCTAATGTCTGTATTGAAAAGGCCATGCCAGCTGCTACATGGTGTTAGATTGAAAGGTGGGAGAGGGTTTGGGAAGAGCTGTAAACTGAGAAACAAGAGAGACTACTGCACTAATCTAGGAAAGACTGGGCAGGAGTGGTGGGGATGGTGATAGCAGACTCGGGACACGTTTCTCAGGGAGAGCCTCCATGTGGATTGTAAGATGTTTTGAGAATGCTGTCAATTACATATTCTGGCATCACCTCCATGAGGAAGGATCCACAGAAAATGATTCTGATCTCTGATGTTGAATACATTTATACATTTCCTGATCAGTCTATTTTCACCTCAAGGACAAATGTTCTTTTCTTCTTTAGGTTGGTGCTGGAAAGTTCAGGGACAAATTTGTGACCTATCTCTAACAAGTACATGGACATTTTGTATATATTTCATGTACCAACTTCAATGTCGGCTCCATCTTACTTTCCTTATTTTCATCTTGACTCTTTTGTTTGTTTGCTTTTTTCTTAAGTACTTAATCTTACTTTACTAGTCAATTTAAGTCATTTTTAAAACATTCCAGGAAATAAATGAATAGACAAACTGCTTTGGAAATGCCTTCATTATTGTACAAATAACAGGAAATTTCAAAAAGATTTTATCAAAGGGATTAATCAGAAAGTGAGATTTATAAATAAGTATGTATGTTGAAGAACCTGTATGTGGGAGAAGCCAAGAAGACTGGAAAAAAGAAAAAAAAAAGCAGTCATATGTGCTCTAAACTCCCTGAGGAAGGCAAGAAAGCGGCATATAAAATCCTGGAAAATCAAAGCTTGCCAGCTGATGACTTATCAAACCCTGTGTTAATGTCTGACATTTAGGAGGATATAAAATATTACGTCAAACACAAGGCTCAGCCAAGAAATAACTGATTTCACCAGCCTGGTTGAAATCTACATGGAAATCTATGAAAACAGTGCTATGATGGGCAGGCAGGAAGATATCTTTTTCATGCTGAAACCACCTGTTGCTTCTTTACTAGAGCAGGCCACTTTGAAATGATAGGCATTAACTACGCATACAAGTTTGTGTGCATGCATGTAAGTATGTAAAAATTCAGGTCAACACTATCTCAATCACTACACTGCATACCCAGTGTGAGATTTATCAAATCATTTTACTTACTAAATGAGGACCTTTGTCTTTTTTCAGCTTTAAAGATAAAAATTCCAGTTGGCCAACCGGGGTTACTCATTTAACATACAAGGTCGGACAATTAAGTTCATGAACTTGTTGCAACGATGCTGCTAAACTTTTTGATATCAGAGGGATTATTCATTATGAATTTGTACCAACTGGACAAACAGTTAACCAAGTTTACTATCTGGAAGTGCTAAAAGGCTGCATGAAAAAGTTAGATGACCTGAACTTTTCGCCAACAATTCATGGCTCTTGCATCACGACAATGTACCAGCTCACATGGCACTGTCTGTGAGGGAGTTTTTAGCCAGTAAACAAATAACTATATTGGAACACCCTCCGTGCTCACCTAATCTGTCCCCCAGTGACTTCTTTCTTCACGTGAATACAAAGGAAATGTTGAAAGGAAGACATTTTGATGACATTCAGGACATCAAGGGAAATATGACAACAGCTTTATTGGCCATTCCAGAGAAAGAGTTCCAAAATTGCTTTGAAGTGTGGACTAGGCACTGGTGTCGGTGCATAGCTTCCCAAGGGGAGGACTTCGAAGGTGACCATAGTGATATTCAGCAATGAAGTATGTAGCTCTTTTTCTAGCATGAGTTCACGAACTTAATTGTCAGATCTTGTATATTTACTGAATGTCTGTCTGTCATGTGCCAGGCAAGGTCCCTGGCTGTGGGATGCAGTCATGAAAAATCAAGACAGCAACCCTTACCCTTGCAGAGTTCACATTGTAGTTAGCCTGAGACAAAAATAATAAGAGAGTAAGTTAATTAATGCTGGGAAGAAATATAAAAGAATCTTAAATAGGATACAGGGGAAGACCATGCTGAGATATCTGCACCTGGATTGAATAAAGGTCTGAAGGAGATGAGAGGGCGTGGCATACACATATCAAGGGTAATGGAATTCCAAGGAGAAGAAACAGCTGGTCCAAGAGCTGTGAGGCAGGAGTGTTCTTAGACGGTTCCATGAAAATACGGAAGTAGGTGTGCTAAGAGCCTAGCAAGTGTGGGGACTGTATCAGTTTCCTGTGGCTGCTGTAACAAATTACCACAAACTTGTCACTTAAAACATCAAAAATGGATTCTCTCTCAGTTTGGCAGGATGGAGTTCTGAATTAAAGTGAAAGCAGGGCTGTCCTTCCTCTGGAAGCTCTAGGGGAGACTCTGCTGTCTTTTCCAGCTTCTGGGAGCTGCCAGCATTCCTTAACCTGTGGCACCATCCCTCTAATCTCTGATTCCTCCTCTTTCCTGTGTAATCCCCCTCTGCCTCAGTCTTACAAGGATACTTGCCATTACATTTAGGGTTTACCCAGCTAATCGAGGATCTCAAGATCTCAACTTAATTATATCTGTAAAGAGCCTTTTCCATGTAAAGTAACAATCACAAGTTCCATGGATTAGGACACGGACATATCTTTTTGGGAGTTGTCATTCAACCCACTACAGGGATGATAGTAAAGGAAATGAGAAGGGGTAATGATTAGTGGTGAGGGACAGATGGAGTTCATGTAGGAACATTGTAGATCCTTGTGATAACGTTCGCCTCAGTTTAAGGAAAATAGGAAGCCATCATGTGGATATAAGCAGAGAAGTGATATAGATTCAACACGTTTAATATATCACTCCGGCTGCTGTGATTCTGAAAAGTCCAATAGCAATCAACCCTTAGATTGGTATTTTTCAGCTTAAGAGTATGCCAAATTTAGATTAGAATTGGAAAAGGAGATGAGAAGAACCTGGCATATAGTAGGCCTTCAAAAAACACCTACTGAATAAATAAATAAAACTCCCTATACCTAACCACTCTGTTTGGAACAAAAGTTAAATTTATCTCATAAATATTTATCAATTAGCTACTATATCCAAGATTCTGTTCCTAAGAATTAAAGCAATCAACAAGTTACACACTGCTATCTAACATGGTATTGAGTGACAAACTAACTTTTTCTCCAGGATTTATGTCATCACTTTGCTTGCATAAACAGTGATTGAAGAATCTCAATTCAGTGGGTGAAGACGTGCTTCTTGTATTCTTGTATTCAGTTGTATTATTTGCTATCACTTTCCTAATCATGCTATGCTGAATCCCTTCAGAGACCCCTAATAACATCTTGGGCAAAATCTGTAACCTTGCATTCACTTTTCATAATTAAAAATATCTCCAGAAATAGAAAATCTGAACAGGCCAATTACTAATAAAGAGGTTGAATCAGTAATTAAAAACCTCCCTACAAACAAAAATCCAGGACCAAACGACTTCACTGATAAGTTTACCAAATGCTCAAAGAATACCAATCCTTCTCAAACTCTTCAAAAATATAGAAGAGGAGGTAACACATCCAAACTTATTTTACAAGGCCAGCCCTACCCTGATAGTAAAAACCACACAAGGACACCAGAAAGAAAGAAAATTATAAGCCAATGATCCTGACAAACATAGATGCAAAGATTCTCCACAAAATATTATCAAACGAATTCAACAATACATCAAAAGGATTATAAACCAAGTGGAATCTATTCCAGAGATGCAAGGATGGTTCAACATCTGCAAATCAATCGGTGTGATACAGCACATTTACAAAATGAGGGATAAAAATCATATGATCATCTCAATAGACACAGAAAAAGCATTTGACAAAATTCACCATCCACTTAGGATAAAAACTCTCAACAAACTGGGTATAGAAGAAACATACTTCAACGTAATAAATCTACACACGACAAGCCCACTCAACTTACTTAACAATGAAAGCTAAAAGCTTTTCCTCAAGATCAGGAACAAGATAATGATGCCCACTCTTGCCACTTTTATTAAACATAGTATTGGAAATCCCAGCCAGAGTAATCAGGCAAGAAAGAAAGAAGCATTTGGCGAGAGAGAGAGAAAGAGAGAGAGAGAGAGAGAGAGAGAGAGAGAGAGAGAGAGAGAGAGAGAGAGAGGAAAGAAATTCATCCAAATTAGAAAAGAAGAAGCAAAACTGTCATTATTTGCAAATGACATTGATACTACAATATAGAAAGCCCTAGGGGCCACACAAAAATAATCCTGTTAATAAATAAATTCAGCAAAGTTGCAGGATACAAAGTCAGTATACAGAAATCTTGTATTTCTTTACATTAATAACAAACTCTCAGAAAGAGAAATTAAGAAAACAATCCCATGTATAATTGCATCAAAAAGAGTAAAATACCTAGGAATAAATTTAATCATGGAGGCAAAAGACCTACACACTAAAATTATAAGATACTGAAGAAAGAAATTAAAGAAGACACAAATAAATGGAAATATAATCTGTACTCATGGATTGGGAGAATTAATATTGTTAAAATATCCATACCGTCCAAAGCAATCTACAGATTCAATGCAATCCCTATCAAACTTCAAATGTCATTTTTTTTCCACAGAAATAGAACAAACCATCTTAAAATTTGTATGGAACTAAAAAAGACCTGGAAGTAGCCAAAGCAATCTTGAAAAAAGAAGAACAGAACTGGAGGCATCGTGTTCCCTGATTTTAAACTATATTACAAGGCTAGAGTAATGAAAACAGTACGGTATTTGCATTAAAAAAACAGACACATAAATCACAGGGACAGAGTAAAGAGCCCAGAAATAAACTCAAAGCCATAAAACTCCTAGAAGAAAACATAGACAATAAGCTCCTTGACTTTGGTCTTGGTGATGATTTTTTGGACTTGACACCAAAGCATAGGCAACAAAAGCTAAAACAAACAAGTGGAATGACATCAAACTAAAAAGTTTCTGTACTGCAAAATCAACAAAATGGAAAGACTATCAACTGAATAGGAAAATACATTTGTAAATCATATATCAATAAGAGGTTAACAACCAAAATATGTAAAGAACTCATATTACTCATTGGCAAAAAACCCAGAAACAATCTGACTAAAAAAATTGGTGGAGGATCTGAATAGACATTTTTCCAGAGAAGACATACAGATGGCCCAAGTGTACGTAAAAAAAAATGCTCAGCATCACTAATCATAAGGAAAATGCAAATCAAAACCACACAACTGTTAGAATGGCTATTGTCAACTAGACAAGATATAAGTGTTGGCAGTGATGTGGAGAAAAGGGAACCCTTGTCCACTGGTGGTGGGAATAAAATTGGTGTAGCCACTGTGGAAACAGTATGGAGGTTCCTCAAAAAATTAAAACTAGAACTACCATATGATCCAGCAATTCTACTTTTGAGTATTTATCCCAAGAAAATAAAAACACTAACTCAAAAAGATATCTGCACCCTCACATTCATTGCAGCATTATTTACAATAGCCAAGATATGGAAACAACCTAAGTGTCCACTGACAGATGAATAAAGAAAATGTGTTGTTTATATATATGGAGTATTATTCAGCCATAAAAAGAATGAAATCTTGCCATTTGTGACAACATAAACATACCTTGAGGGCATTTTGTTAAGTGAAATAAATTAAACAGAGAAATACAAATACCATAGGATCTTATTTATGTGTAATCTGAAAAACAAAACAAAACAAGAAATAAGCTCATAGATACAGAGAACAGATGGAGCACTTGCCAGTGGCAGGGTTTGGATTGGGGGCTTGGGGGTGGAGGAAGAGATGCAAGAAATGGGTAAAGGAAGTCAAAAGGTAAAACTTCCAGTTATAAAATATTTCATGAGTATTTCAGCATGACAGCTATATGTAATAATACTATATTGCATATTTTAAAGTTGCTAAGAGAGTAAATGTTACAAATTCTCATCACAAGACAAAAAATCTGTAATTATTGTGACAGATGTTAAGTAGACTTATTGTGGTGATCATTTTGCAGTATATGCAAATACTGAATCATTATACTGTATACTTGAAGCTAATATAATGTTGAAGCAGATACAAATTTCAGGTCCTATCTGGCACAGACTAAAGATGCAGCCTTGACCACTTAGAGCTCTCTATCACATTCTCCCCAACCTGAGGCTGAACTACTCTGGTGTGAGAGGCAGAGTGGTCTTAGGAAACTGGTTGTCAGCAGATGAAAAGCAGGTATACGTGGTCTAGCTCCAGTTCCATCTGCTGTGGCCCTCTGCAAATATGGTGGTCTCTGCATAGTTTAGATTTTGATAGATATGTTATTTCTAGAAAGGTATTCAAGCTTCACCCTCACTCTAAATGTTTCTGAAGATCCACTAAAAGATAATTATGTCGCTATTTATAACTCCACAAGTAGTCCGTGACCCCCTGCTTTCTGGATAGGCCAGTGCCTCAGTTGAGCCAATGTCTACCTGAGCAGCCTTGGGACACCTGACTATTCATGGGCCTTTACAGGAACTAAGGGACCTGCTGTGGCGGTTGTGTGTTTCCTCCATAGGCTACAGAAAGTTAGGATGGGGTAGAAAAGTTGTTCCCATCTTTTTCCTAGAAACATTCCTCCTTAGTAGCTGCTTGCCTTGCTACTAAAGGCCATTCTAAACGCCTCCCCCATCCCACCCTGCATTCAGAAATTTGCAAATGAGAAGCAAGCAGTGGTCTGTGCTAGTGTGTAATCAAACTCTACAGAGCGAGTAGGAAGTTCTCCTAAGATGCAGGTACTGTACCATGCTCCCCTCTGATAACAGAGCCTACCTAGCCTGCAGGTCTCAAAGCTCATCCAGCATCAAGCCGGGAAAAGAGATGCCAGCATCCTTTGTTGAAATCATCCCACTTGGAACTCTGAGCAACCTACCACATGATTTTCAGGGCAGTAGGAATAATCAAAAAGAGGAATAAGGGATGCCTCTCAGCACTCTTCATTCCAACTGTCCATCTTTCTCCTCAACAACTCTGCCCTTCACATAGTTTGGGAGCATGGAGGTGTGGTGCAATGTGGTGGGTCTGGTTCTGCCACTGCTTCTTAGTAAAATGAGTGTGGTATCTCTCACATATGGGTATTTCTCCAGAAATGTTGGCATCTTTTCTGTTTCGATCCTAGCTGTTCTTGTTCCAGGACAATATTAAAAGTCCCACTGAATGTTTGTTCCACTTTTTAATTTCAATTACATTATTGCAAACATAGTTCCATGAGAACAAGCTTCTAGGGGTTCATTCAGAATAGAAAATACTAACAGGTATTCTGGATGTCTGCATGAGAATCACTCCAAAAGATTCTAATGTAATTTCTTCTGATTTATTTTATCTTGACATATCTTATTTAATAACTTTTAAAGCAATCATCTTTGGTAAATGGAAGGGGATCATAGTTTACTGTTAAAGTAAACAGCACTCAACAGATAATTCTTAGTTCCAACAAATCTCTTGAAGAACTAGAAATAAATCTCGAAGATGAAAAAAGCTCTTGAGAACTACAGCTATTTCAAAACCTGTTAAAAAAGAGAAAAATTAGAGAGGCAGATGAATTTGCTCCTAGACTTATTTCACCTTGGAGCAAAGTATGCTGCTAGCCAAGTTAAACTGCCTAGCCCCACACACACACAGGTTCAGAGAGTCAGGCTAAAACCTTATTGACTTTCAGAAGTTACCAAGGTCAATCCTATTCTTAAATAATAATGACGATCATGACAACACAACAAACCCACCAAAATATCAATGAAAAATATGAATGGCAGAGTACAGACTTACAATACTATAGTTCTGGGAAGTAGGAGTAATGGGAAAGGTTTAAGACTCGAGGGAAAATAAGTCTTCAGAACACATAACCAATGGTACAAAAAGGTTTGCTGCACATGGGATGGCAATTACAGTAGTGAAAGGACAATGGAATGAGGATCAAGAGTTTTAGGTGAAGTCTTGACTCCCATGAATTAGGCCCACCACTGGCCTGTGACTCAGCTTTCCCATTTCAACTGCTCATTGGTCAGGGGACACAACACAAAAATATGACTCCAACAATGCACTGCCCATCATAAAACATTAGTTTAATTAATTTATAAAACACTTTTAATATGAGCATATATTGTATTGCTCATACAATATATTGGTTGTATGAGCATATATACACTTTTCACCCCCACCTCACATATACACACTTGGAAAAAACAGACACAAAACATGGCCTCTGTCTCCTCCTGCTACACGTAAGCTTTCCCCTAAATGGGTGTTGCAGCTGCCCCTTCACTGTGAGAAAGATGGCCATTAGAAAGAAAGGAAGGTTTCTGTTGTTTTTAATTCATTGGAGAATCTACTGTACAGCCAGACTCAATGATATTGAAGAACACAACAAATAGCAGGTTTGTGCCCAAGGATTTATGGCGGATCCTTCCTACCAGTCTTCATCTCTTTAAAACCAGTGCTGTTATTGAGACTGTATCCTCTGCCACATCCATTTCTGGGATTAAAACACTGAAATACTTCTGTACTTACTGCGCTGAAATGCTGCTCACTCCATTCTTAGAATATGGCCAGTTTAGGATCTGTGCCCAAGAGCTATTTGCAAATTTACAGTAGTTATTTTTTTCAGTCAATTAGTTTGAGGAAGGATGTAGGAGCTAAGCAAGTAAATTAGATCATTAATTTGCCATAAATATAAATTAATTATGCTAATTCTAAGAGTTGAACCTATATACAAAATATGTACATATAATGAATTAGGAATATACATGAGGCTCTATTAGCAAAAGAAAGCCATCTTGACTGGTTGCGTTGTAGAAAATCCATATATATTCATTCAATAGATTTTAACAGTTTTGATATGTGTAGGAAAATATAGGATAAACATGAACTGCCTACTGATGTTCCAACAAATCTATTTTCATTCCAAATGGAAATTAGGATATATTTTGTATTATTTGAGTTAATTACATGACATTTCTTTGAATAATGATGTATTATTCCATTCATTACTTCTAATTATGTTCTGTTACAAGTGCATGGCTGGCAACAGCATGACCAGCCTTTTCCTATTCCTCACAATCTGATGACTTTCCTGGAAAGCAGGTCAAAACTATGCCAAGAATATAATGAAAAGAGTTTAGTAATTGTTAACCATGACATTTTAAAATTCTGAGGAAAGTTTCACATAGGAATAAATAGAAATGGGGAATGGCTTTCCATGTTATAGGATATTCATTTTTGCAATTAATATAAGAAATATTCCAAATGTTAGTTTAATACATGTAATTATCAGTCTAACATTCGCTAGAGCTGGAGCGAGAGCACGCCTAATATCATTCCCCTCCCTCCCCACACTCACACACATCCTAACAAAACTATATTCTGTATAGATCAGCAGACTGTAAAGGTATCTTTCTTTGGTTGTGAAAGTGATTCCATAGGCTTTGTGCAATTCTGAGAGAGTGTAGGAATACCGTAAAAACTCCGATCAAAAAGCCAGCTGGATTTCCCTCCAGGGTTAGGCCAGTCCATCTCAGCCCATTCACAGAAGGGCCTGAAGCTAGAAGGTAAATCCTACTATGGAGAAGAGGTCAAGGTCAAGGAAAAACAGTCAAAATGAAGTAAGAAGGCACGGGAGCCAAGTGAAGCACAAAGCTATCACATGCATATCCTCAGCTGCCAGCAGGCAGCGAGGAGCCAGGGAGAAAGAGCAGTTAGCAGGAAGTAGCCTACATGAGATGTAAAGACCACCATGCACATGGCTCAGGCACACTGTTTCATGGGTGAGTCACCTTTATTTGAAGGGGGCAAGGTAAAGTGGATAAAATCCACACATTTTTCCATCCAATTTCAAAGGCTCCTTGCACACATAGAAAGCATCTATTAATTCCTTCAGTGTCAGGTGCCAACAATCCATCAATCTGTCTATAATAAAAATAAAGATGCCAGTCTCAGCTCCAGAAACAAAAAACAAACTTGGGAGAATTGGAGCCTGGCAAGAAAGCCTCCCTTTTCTCCTTGGATACCCATGACAGTTACTGCCTGCGGACCCTGCACGCTGGCTCAGAAGCCTTCTCAACACTGTGAGCTCACTGCTAACAGAAGAGCTGGGGTTTGGGACAAAATGGATTTGCTCTCTGTGACAATTCCACAGATGACGAAGGACACACAGATTTGTCTTACAATGAGGGTTGGCAGGATCCTATGTGGCAGGTTTTAGACACTGATGAAAAGATGTCAATCAACGTAGTGAATGATAAAAGCATTCAAGAACTTCCTTAGTTCTTGCTGACTAATGCCATCAACAACTGGCTCTAGCTGGCTGCAATGTACTCTACTAACCCAAAGGTAGGTGCGCATTTACATGGAAACCTTTCCCATAGAAACAGGATAAGGAACAGGAACGTGCTAACTGAGCAATCATGGCTCCATGCAGATCTTTTGGATGCAATAATCTGCCAGGTAAAGTCAAGAAAAGTAGGACCGCAAGAAGACCTACTTGTCCCATTACAGCTCAGGACAAAGGGCAGCAAGCTCGTCTCTGAACATCTCTCCAAAAGTGTCGTAAGCTAGCGAATATACAACAGGCATGCACAGGGTGAAAAAAAACTGACGTGCGTAGGGAAATCTCAAGAGCAAAAAAACTATCTTTAGTAATAAAGATATTAAAAGAGTGCTTGCGCTCATTTTATTTGCACAGGAAGGCTTAAAAAGAAACTTGAGAACTGAAAAATCATCAAATCACTAATAACTGCAGTTTCCTGAACAATTAAAGAAATTCACAAGATTACAACCTACTCAGGAAATGACGAATATTTCTGATTTTTACGGAAGGATTAAAAGGGCACTTTTATCTACAGCATCTTACAGCATCTTACAGCATATAGCGCTTCTGTAAAAACCACTGTTAGTAATGAAGCTATTTTTATTCTTTGCTCATTTATTTCAGGAGGACTCAACATGGCAGAGGTCTGAAAAAAGAAAAAATAAATAAACATTGCTTGTTTGGGCAGGTAACGGTTTGTTTTTAAAAGCATTTACCAGAGTTTTCTTTTTTATCTATTGAAGTTGGACCTTAGAGCACAATTTCTAACGTACCAAACTTTTGTTTCTAATACATCAGCAGAAACGTCCTTTAAGTTACCCAGTCTAATTCTTCACAAATATACTTTGTAAGCCTTTCCTCAATGCATCATCCTAACATTGTTTGGCCGATAACATTCTGCGTGCAATGCTCCTGTTTGGAAAAATCTGCTCTTTTTAATAACTGATTCAATAAACTATTGACAAATGATTTGTATAATAAAGTATGGCTAGCCAGCAAGGTTGGTCTCTGTCATTACACACCACAGTCAACCCGTCCACAAATGTTGCCGCATGCCCCTTATGTTAGAGCTCCTTATGCCATTCTGAATAGCAACCCAAAGATCAATATACTGTCTGCTGAAAACAACAGGACATAACAAATGAATAATTTTATTTACAATAAAAGCCCCAGCCCCCAAATGGATTCCGCTAATGTTCAAATTCATTTTTCATACTCAACTCAAGATGAGAGGTAGACACAAACAAGGCAAGGGGAGGGGGTGGGCAGAGTTTTCACCATAATGGTTCAGATTTACTTAAGCCATAGACAATAGCTGGGCTGCCCTGAAGTACACGAAGGAAATGTTCACTGCAGAATTCTAAAGATGCAATCTCTGAAATGTTTCGGTTTTCTCACCAATACAGTTTGAAAAGCATTGCCCGGGAATGAGAAATTAATGGATTAAAGACATTTTGACATATTTTTCTAGAGTGTTGCACCACGGAGGCCAAAGCCTATTCAATTGGCTTGAAACACTGCAACGAAAAGAAGTGTTTGCTGTAGGTGGGGACAAGGAGGGGCTGAAGTGGCTCTTTGGAGAATGAAGCAAATAGTCTCACTTTAAAAAGCGTATCTTCGGCCCCTGATCTGACAGTTCATTTCCTCCTCTGGAAGGAAGGTATGAAAAACTCAATGAGCAAAGTCGTAAGAAAAAAAAAAAAAGGTTGACAGATGGGGAGCAAAATGTCAAGATAGGGTGCAAGGTCAGAGACAACATTTACAAGTCTCTCATGAATGACACTTTCCTCAAAGACCACCTAAATACTCTTTTTAAAAAGAAATCATCAAAAATATAAAACAAACTTCTCTGGTTCACATAAAGATGCCAATACAGACTTGCTTTAAGATGCTTTAAAATACAGACTTGTCCACCAACAAATTACCAATAAAATTTTAAAAAATCCCCAAACGAAAAATAATCTTTTCCCATCTGCCATCAATTCAGTCACTGCTTTAAGACTTAACTTGGTACACTCATAACACAGAAATGTAAACAGGATTGTAAAAGACAAAGCATGAAGGGAAGTTGGGAAAATGCAGCCTGAACATGCTACCAAAAGATCAGGAATAAAATGGTGACAAGACTAGGCTTTGTGTATGGGAATACTCAAAAGGCAGGATTTCAGCAGACCCTATTGCCCCATTTACTGCAAAGATCCATATATCCTGAAGTTTACAGATTCACTTTAAATTCAGTCAGCGAAGCACTTTTGGATGCTAAGGAAAAAAAGATGTGCAAGAGCAGGTCTTTCCCTCACTCCTTCCCAGAAACTAATGACTCGGGACCAAGATAAACAGGAATGCACATGGTTGTGACACGAAGCAGACTGGGGTAAATGATTGGCGTAGTGCATGGAGCAGAGTAGGCGCTCACTAAGAAATTATTGAAGGCATCGACATGTGACTAACTAGCCAAGTGTCACCAGAAGGACAGAGTATTTATTTCCTAAAAAGGCAGGACAGGTATCAAAGAACTTTAGTTGAAATGAAAAGGATGGAAAGGATTGCAAGTGAAGAGGCTTTAAATATTTTTGTATTTTTATTTTGCAGGGAAAGCATGGTAATGGAAACACAGCACCCATTTAGGGAAGAGCTGGGAAGGGTTGAGTCAAGACAATGAAACTTTTTTAAACTATGCTAAGGAGTTTGGACTTTATCTTCAAAAAAAAGAGAAAGATAGAGAGAGAAGAGAAGAGAAGAGAAGAGAAGAGAAGAGAAGAGAAGAGAAGAGAAGAGAAGAGAAGAGAAGAGAAGAGAAAAAAGAGACGAGAAGAAAACAGAAAAGAAAGATTCATTGGTTTCATTAGTTGTTTGCAAGCAAAGGAATGAAAGAGGGATATGATCAGAGCTGTGGTTTAGAATGAGATGTAGGCTGGATTGGAGAAGTCCAGACACAGGGAGTGTGCAAAAAAATTAGATGACCTACCCAAAGGGCTAAATGAAGGCAGGCAGAATTGAACACTGGGGAAAGTCGAAAGCCAACTGCAAACATCTCACCATTTATTTTTATGAAATGTTAGTGGACAGAGTTATCCATAACTTCAATTCCCAAATCACAGGACAAAAGAATATCCCTTTCTGCAAGCAAATAAGTAACTTATTAAGATTCTTCTCACAGTTGTCAGTTAACAGAGTTTACAAAGATAAAGTAAAACAAAAAGTTACAAAATCATTATATAAAAAAGATTATATGAATACATTATCTACTAGCCCTGAGACCACGTTAAACACAGTAGACGTGAAACAGCCTTACAAAGTGTACTGATTATAAAAGTGTTCCGGTTTTCACTGTTCTCATCCTCAGAAAGGGCTAGGTCCCTCTTGCTACTTTCCAAACAAACTGAGGTTTGATAATTGTAATACAATGTTCCCTGTGTCCTTGGTATTCACTCAAAGATATGGTCACTGACCAGAACAAAGACGTGGAAATGACCAGAACTCATTTCCAAAATGGCAATTCCAGTGCCATCTGGAAGAAAGCTAGTCATCATTCACTACTTGCTCACTATTCAGTATAGACATTGCCCTAGAAGCAGACATCTCAAGTTTTCTTAAGTTCAAAAACATATATGATTCAGGTCTTATACCTCATACTTTCAGAGTTGGTTAAAAAGACAGTGAAAGCTCATGTTTCTTACTCTCAAGATCTAAGTAAAAAAATTCACAATGCAAAGTTCATTCTATTATTAACCATTAAAAAAGGAGTGCAACTCTACAACCTCACATTTTCTCAGTCCAAGGAATTAACACTTGTTCATCTAAATTCACATTTTTATCCCAGGTCCCCTGTGTTCCTTGATAGATGTCAATTAAAGCTGGCACCCAAAGAGAGATGGCATTTAAATTATGTTGTTTTGACACTGGGATTCTCAGACATTTCACTTAAGAAAAAAAAATCCTCAAAGGGAAAACACACCACAAATTTGCAGCAAAATGAAACGTTTCTGTTATTTCAAGAACTTCAGGTCTTGGAGAAGAATGCAATATTAAACTGGTATACAACTTAAAATTGTTCTATTTTATAGGCATTTCTAAATCATTCTATTTTTCATTTTTTTACTAAACAAAATAATAAACAAAAGAATAAAATTTTCTATATTGAGTATTTATAATTTAGGCTATTTTAAAAATTTTAAAGTTAAATATTATCAAGAAAAATTTACATATCATTTACTAGTTTATAGCTTTGAGCATTAGTTTTATTAACTTACAAAATTAATTTAGTTAGAATTTCAATTCAAGGAATTTGGGAATCAATCATAAAAATCACAATTATCTTTTGGTGTGTTTTCTTGTTTGTATTTTTTTTTTCAATGCACCAGTTATATGGCCAAGAAAGATTATTCATAAAATCCTCAAGCACTCTGAAAATTCCCACTGAAAAAAAATGTAACTTACTCTAAAAAAAAATTGACATATTTGTAGATTTAGAATTACTAGAAATGTATTTCAAAGTAAAATCATGTCTCAGTGTGGAAAATGGTTGTTATCTTAAAATATGAAATTTTATGCTTAGTTGCACTCTGCATAGTAAATTAAGCTGGGGGAAAGAGAAAAAAATTCTAAAGAGTCAGTACAAAAGTCATATGCACACAGTCATCCGTGATACTTTCAACCACATAAAAATTCTCTTCAGAGCATTTCACCGATTCTGCTATGCCCACTGCAAAGAATAAAGCTCCTACTGGAGTCAACAGAAAGAAAGACTACAACTCGATGATCAGAAGGAAATAAAACAACTCTACCCCAAACGACACTAGACAATGATCTAGAAGCTGGGATGTTTTCCAAGAGAAAATGCTATGTCAGACCCTAACATGAAAAAAATATTTTAAGCATATTTATGTATGTGAATTTAATTAAAAGTCCTAGCTTGAATCATCTCCAAGAGGTAAAGAAACCAAGTGAGTCTCAAATCTTCATGTAATCATGCCTTCATCACAAAAGTGCCACCCAATCTCTACCTTGCCATAATATTAAAATTCACAATTGATAAGTGAAAACAAAGTGCCCATAATTTTTATTGGGACCATGTTAGAAGCACCTATTTATTTACAGAGCTACCATGGTGAAAAGGTCAAGCAAAAACTCACCTCCTCAGCCACGGTTGCTAGGCAACTCTTTTCAGAAGTTCCGCATCACTGATCAAGCATATTTCTGGTGCCACCAACTGGATTCAGAATAAATGTAACAACTTACCTGGTTTCTCGAAAGAGGGAGAAAAGTGGATTCTTTGTTCACCTTTTGGGACAGACATTGGAGGCCAATCCTGTATTCATTGAGTCTTTTTATTTTTCTTCTTTAAAGCAAAAGGATACGTCCTGGTACCACAGGCTTCCTGTTCACGAGGGCAAAGGACAGCTCTGTCTTGAGAAACACCACAGAGGGCTTGATAAGATGTTGGCCGAATCTGAATGACATTTCCTCACAGGAGAAGTCTGAAAGAGAAGACGATTTAGGAAATGAGCATTTGTAAAATTCAAATGAGAAACTCAGACCATATATCACTTTAAAGAAAGCTAATTCCATTACTACAGATTCTTCGTTGAGAAGAAGACATCATTTCAGCTGTTTCCCATTTAAGGTCCACAGGATGCATACTGGGTAAGTCCTACTAAAATACTCCATTATCCCTACCAGGGTTGCCCTGATTGGACTTGGTGGTTTAAAGTCAAAGCTTACACACGGATAGCAAAACAGTCTTCTTAAATCCCTCTGCACTTCAGGTTACCACCTTAACCCAAATCTACTAGGTACTTTTATTTTTACCCATCCTTTTCATCATCTTTGCTAGGCTAAATTTTTTAATTGGTAAGCTTTAACTCTAAACCACCTAATTCTTAAATGCTTTTCTCAAAAGGTTTTATCTTTGTTCATACAAAAGCAATTTGGAAAATGTACACTCTTTGAACTTGCCTACAGAAATATATGAGCACTCCCAGAGAACTATTATAGTAAAATTTCTAAAATTAAAGAGAAAAAAAAGAGGGGGGGAAAAAAAGGAAGAGGCAAAATATAGGTCAAGATTAGAATAGTTAGTTCTTGGTTGGCAGACAGCCAGGATGCAGCAAGGTATATGAAGTGTTTCATATCCTCTTTTTTGGTGAAAGCCATGGCGGCAGGGCATGGGGGGAGGTAAAGCGAGATAGGCACCTGACGTCTAGGGTACTAAGGAACGATTTTCTGTCAGATGATTATATATGATGAAGTTACCTTCTGAATGACTAAGACATACCCTCCTTGGGAAACCACTTCATTTTTCTAATTCAGGAAGAACCCTACTACAAAACTGATGAAGACCAATCAACCCATGGGAAAACAGAAACAGGATTACGAAAAAGGATGACGTCAGAAAATGACTGACTATTTTATAAAGCACACCAATAAATGTGTTTAATGATTGTAATGTTCTCAGTGACACAAAAGATAGAAGCACCTGCGAAGCCAGAACCTAACACATGTCTAGTTCAAAGAAATAAGATGGTAGGTTTGCTTTGTATCTGCTACAACTACTAGTTTCTAGAACATTTATAACTATGTCATAAAAATAAAGGATGGTAAGGATGTTGAAAGTCATCCAACCCAGTGGTTCTCAAGGTGTTCCCCTGGACCCACAGCATCAGCACCACCTGGGAACTTATTACAAATGCAAATTACCACATCCTACTTCAGACCTACCAAACCAGAAACTGGGAGAAGTGCCCAGCAATCTATGCTTTAATGAGCTGTGCAGATGATTCAGAATCAACGACCAAGGCCACTATTCTCCCAACCCTTGGGTCCTTTTTTACAGAATGCTTGCCAAGTAGCTGGCTAGCCTGTTCTTGAATATACCCAGAGATAGAAAGTTCACTATCCATTCCTTCTAAGACAGTCGACTCCAGCAACTACATAGTTGCCCTTCATATAAAGTTCATCTATAGCGGATGCCAAAAAAATGTATACACATTTTAAGAAAGGAAAAAAAAAACTATTAAAATTGTAATACTCAATATATGTATACTGATAACAATAGATGAATACAAATTACATGTGTACATTTTTTTTTTGGAACCCCCAGTATTTTTCACAGATTTACACCATGGGGCCACACAAAATAAGTTTAATGTGAGTGGCAGAGCTTCAGATCTTTGGAGTTAAACTTTAATCATTTTCCCTAGTTTTTTTTTTTCTGGAATGAACATGGCAATTCATTGCAATTATTCTACAAAAAATTCTACAAATCAAGCATTGATTCAAGTCACTTGCAGCTATCTGTGGTTTTTTGACTCCCCGGCCTCTACTTTGTATAGTCTGGCCACACCAACCCTCCTGATTTTCCTTTGGGTAATACATCACCATATTCTATGTGTGTATGGGGGCGGGGGGGGGGTTGTTCCTACTACTGGTTCTAGGGATGGGAAAGTGACCCAGGCATTCTTAGTCCTCTGTCACATGATTGGTTCAGGAGTGGACACAGGACAAAATGTGAGCCATTCAAAGGGAGAAATATCCATGAGAGGGTCACGCTAATACTGTGGGGAAAGGGCTTTCTTTCTTTCTGCTAAGTGGCCAAACTGGTAGGACATCAACCTGAAACAGCTGGAAGTTACACTAAAAAGAGTCTGCCTGATATCAGAGCCAACACTGAGCACAGCAGAGCCACGGGAGAGACCCATGCCTGATGACACTGGATGAACACCCCATGCAGGAAGGAGCATTGTTCCTGCAGTTTGTTTCCTCTGAAGGATAACTGTACTGCCTTGCCATAAGCATCAGCTCTGCTTGATGGGCCACTATTACGTGTTCATGAGAGGCTCCTTTGGTTTTCGTTTTTCTTATCATCAATTACCCTTCATCCTCTATGCCCTCCCCCCACTCCTTCCTCTGCTCATACAGGGCTTCGCTTTTTCATGATTAATGTTGCATTTATAATCTTCATTGAGTTTTTATATGTATTTTATATGTTGAAAATATATAGGGATCTTGTATGTGATTTTGAAACCTACAGAAATTGTATCATGCTCTACATCTCATTCTGCCTTTTTCTCTCAACATCATTTTAGAGACATTCATTTTGCTATATACAGATGTAATTCACTCTTTCTCATGGCTTACTCTCTCTCACTGTACTCCTCTGTGATTTTTCCTTATCCTTCTAGAGCTAAAGAGCTACCTTGTCTCCAACCTTTTACCACAAATCATACTATGATGACCATCCATACATATATTTCTTTGAGTATCTATGCTAGAATCCCATTACTGGGTTTTAGGTTATACACACAAATTTTGTAACACATATGTACCAGTTTGCGTTCCCAGAGGAATACACACAGACGTCTGTTTCCCCACATCCTTGCCAGCACTTGAGAACATTTGATTTCCTGGCTTTTCCTGGTATGAGAGACAAGGAAAACAGCATCTCTTCATTGTAATTTCCTCGTCTCCACTGTGGTGTACATGTGCCTACATTCCCCTCTATAAATTGCCACTTAATATTTTGCCCTCTTTTGTATTCGTTTCCTTTCTTCTATTTTCTGATTTTTCCAAAGTCCCTTGTGTATTCTAAATACTGATCCCGGTCTATTAAACATGACAATTATATATTCACCATCTGTTACTTTTTCTATCATACCCTCCACGAAACAAAAGGCATCCATTTTGACGAATTCATCAATTTTCTTGTTATGGTTTGTGTTCTTTAAATCTTATAACAAACTCTCCTATACCATAAGGTTACAAAAATATGTTCTTCAATTTTCATCTATCAGATTTATATTTTCATTCTTAACTGCTAGATATTTAATCCACTTGGAGTTTTGTTTATGGTATCACATACAGAAATAATTTTGTTTTTCTCCTTTTGTGAACCAATTTTCCTAGCACCAGTTGCTGGGAATGATCAACAAAATTCCCATTTATACATAAGAGTTTATTATATGGAGTTTATTATATTCGGATTCTATGCCAGATGCTGGAGAACAGGAGCCACTAAATTTTTTCTCTAAAAGCACAGATTCAGTGGACCACTCAGTCTGCTGTAACTACCCAACTGTGTCATGGCAACATGAATGCAGCCATAGACAATACGTAAATTAATGATTGTGGCTATGTCCCAATAAAACTTTATTTGTAAGTACAGGCCACAATGTGGATTTGGCTTGTGGGCTATAGTTTGCTAAGTCGTGCTGTACAATTTTTATGCCTTGTAAAGAAAGAATCCTTTTTTTATTTATTCTCCTATATAAATTTTAGATTCAACTCTGTCCCTCAAAAAAATATATATCTTGCTTAGATGTTAATTGGAATTATACTCAATTTAAATTTTAATGGAAGAAATATGACATCTTCACAACATTCAATCAATCCGTTTATGAATGCTGCATTTACATTCTATAATACCTTAATAAAACTCTTGTAATAGGGTTTTAAATTTCCCTTATTTGTTTAATAAATTCTTTCTTAGATAGCTTTTAGTTAATGCCACTATTATAAGTGGTATCTTATTATCATCATAGTTTACAATTGGTTACTCCCAATACAGTGGAAAGCTATTGATTTTTATATGTTGCTCTTATAAGTTGGCAACCTAGCTGAACTCCTGTATAGCTGCTAATAGTGTCTGCTGATTCTCTTTGGTTTTCTCTATATAGTTGACCTTTGAACAACACAAGGGTTGGGTGTACTAATCCCCACACAGTCAAACATCATGAATAAGTTGGCTTTCCACATCTGCCTATTCCCAACCATGGATATGAAACCCAGGGGTACAGAAAGCCAACTGCATGTTTATTGAAAACAAAGTGTGTGTGAAGGTACATCTGTGCAGTTCAAACCTATGCTGTTCAAGGGTTGAACGTACATGATTTTACTTACAAATAGTGACAATACATTTCTCATTTCAATTCTCCTTTTGTTGGTTTCTTTTACTGCATTGGTCAGGGATCTGGTAATGTTGAAAAGTAACAGAAGCGTTCTTGTCTTGTTTCCACACTTAAAAGGAATGAGTTTAGTTTTTTGGCTTTTTTTTTTTCCATTAAAAATGATGTCTGACATAGGTTTTTAGTGGAAAGCCTTTATCAAGCTAAAAAATGTCCCTGTTCCAAGTTTGCTAAGGGTTCGTTCCACTTAAAAATCATTGTTAAATGCCTTTTCTTTATCATTGATTATACAATTTCTTCTTCTTTTCCATTAATGTAGTAGATTACAGTAACAATTTTTTTTAAACACTGAAAACATCCTTTCACTTTTATGATTCAACTTGGTCACAATGTATTATTTTGTAATACACTGCTAGATTTGAATTCTTAGTGTTTTTCAATGTCATAATAAAGTTGGCCAATATTTTTTTTCTCTGGTTTTTGTTTTCAAAATGAAACTTAATACATTGGCCTTTTTTCTCTGTTCTATAAGAAGTTTTATAAACAAGGATTTTTCTGTCTCTTGAGAGTTAAATAGAACTCATTTGTCAAACTGCTTGGTCCTCTTTTTATATTGCAGGGAGGATTAAGTTTTGATAATCATTACAATTTATTTAATAGTTCCTGAATAAAGCTTTTTTCTTGCATCAATTTTTTAGGCATATATCCCTTTCACCTAAATTTTCATCTTTATTGGTAAAAATTCATCATATTCTTTCAATAAATTAAAATGTAATCCATAATTATTTATTTTACCTATTTTATATTTTGTTTATCTTGTTATTTTATTATTAACGTGAATATATTTTTCTTCATCAGTCTTCCAAGACTTACAGGTAAGGGTAAAGAGGGTTAAATATATGGTAATGAAATGAGATGACTTTGGGTGGTGAGCACCAAATGCAATATCTAGATGATGTATTATAGAATTGTACACTTGAAACCTATATAATTTTATTAACCAATGTCACCCCAATAAATTTAATTTTTAAAGAAGAATTATATTTAACATAGTAAGCTACTCAAAGAACCATTTTTGGTTCTTTGCTTTTATTAATGATCTTTGTTGCTTATTTTCTGAACTTATATTTATTTCCCTCTATTACTGGAGTTTTAATTACTTGTTTTCTAATTACTTGAGTCAAACCTTGAGCTGATGGGGTTTCAGACTTTCTATTTTTCTCTTGGGTAACAAAAGCTACATACTGCCTTCAAAGCATTCCATTTAGCTCTCTTTCTCAAATTTTGACGTACTGTGCATTTATCAGTCAGCTTTAAAATTTTGCTATTCTTGTTATCATTTCCTGTTTAACCTAAGGGTTATTTCATAGTACGTCTTTTCATTTCAAACATAGGGAATGTTTTGCTATCTTTCTGTCAGTGATGACTGTTTTTAAAGCACTGTCGTTATAGAAAAGAACCTCTAAAGTGTTGATTTTTTTTTTTTTAGATTTTTAATCTTCCTTCCTGATCCATTAAAAGATGAAGTATGTGCATAATCCACATGCCCCCAACATAAGATATATTCTGCATTTATTTTTGAGAAGTTCTGTATACCTGGTAAAGCAAATTCATTGTTATCCAAATCTTTCTCTGCCTGCTTTTAGTCTCGTGGTTGCATCAGCTTCTGAAAAGATGGTTAGATTTATAACTACAATTGCTTAATCAATGGCAAATGGCAAAAATTACGCTTTCTATACTATTGCATATATATACATTCCTGCTCATTTTACTCTCTTGATCTATTGTTCCCCCTTTTTTTTTGTTTGTGTCTGACAAGTAGAACTTTTTCCATCCCCTTATCTTCAACCTGTGTCCTTTTAAATGGTTTTCATAAACAACGTATCAGAGCATTTCATTTTCTATCTATTGAACAGTTTGTCTTGATTAACTTAATCCCCATACATTTATGCCAATTATTGTTTGAGCTTATTTTGAACATATTTCACCTTTTTGTTTCACTTTTTTCTCCTCTCTACTTCTACTGGCTAGATCAACTTTTTTCCTGGGGGCAAGAAATTACTCATTCTACTTTTATTTCAATAGTGGTTATTATCTTATTACAATCCATATTAATGCTCAATGTCCCCATCAATATCTAAAAACAAACCAATATCTATGTCTTTAGCATATTATTACCAACTTGAATCTCTTTCAGATCTCATCCCCCATCTCCCCTATCTAGTTTCTGATACGTTGAAACAATATTGTGTTATAATTTCAAATATAGATATCCCCGGCAGGGGGGGAGGTGTAGTTTTCTGTACACTGCTGTTTATTCCAGCAATCATATTTTTCATTTATCTTATTGAAAAAGGTCTACATACATGCCCCTCACACTAGGCATCAATGGGCTCGGCGTTACTTCTTTTGAATTTTAGCTTCTTTGTTGTTTGCTCCCCCCTCCTTTTTTCAAATCTCACCTATGCTTTTAAATGAATATTTGTATATTTAATACAGCATTTCAAATTATTTTTAGTGTACAATTTTCTGATTATCCACCTTTTCACACTTCTATAAACTAAAGTTGTCATTGCTTTTCTATACAAAAATCATTAAATTCTCTACTTGTTCTTATTTTCCACATTTCATTTCTTCTTCTGGGATTTTTTTGTTTTCTATAATGTGTTCTCTAATGTTACTTCCAGAGAGGGTCTATATATATGTGGCAAACTGAGATTTTATATGTGATATTTTTCTTTACCCTCCCACTTAAATATAGTAATAAAGTTCTAAGCTTAGGACTTTTTATAGACATAAAATCCTAAGCTTAAATCTGCTGTTGCAATACTTTGAAACTATTATTCCTTTGCCCTCTCACATCCTGGTGTTGCTATGGAAAAATGTCCAATGACAATCAGATTCCTGTTCGCTGGAGGATGTTCTAGTTCTTATCTCAAAATTGTTAGAGGGTCTATGCATTCGTTTCTGAGGGCTGCAGAAGCAAATTATTACAAACTGGCTGGCTTCAAGCAACAAATTTATTTTCTCACAGTTCTGGAGACCAGAAGACTGAAATCAAGGTGTTGGTGGGGCCATGCTCCCTCTGACAGCTCTGGGGCAGAATTCATCCTGGCCATTTCCTAGCTTCTCGTAGTTGACAGATATACTTGGCATTCCTCAGTTTATAGATGCACCATTCCAATCTCTGCCTCCATCTTGACATGACCATGTTCTTTGTGTGTCATCTCTTCTTATGAAGACACATATAATGGGACTTAGGACCCACTCTAATGCAGTATTACCTCATCTTAACTAATTACATCTGCAAAGATCCTATTTTTCAAATAAGGTTGAGTTCTGATGTTCCTTTTGGTGGGGACATTATTCAACACACTACAGCCTATTTTCCTGACTCCTCCTGCTTGGTGGCCCATGAACCTTTTTCATATGAGGTCTTCAGTTTTCATTGCATTCTTTCTGTTCCTGGCCAGTATGTCTTCAAGTATTCCCTGGCCCCAGTTTACTACCCTGCCTTTCAGGGGTGCTATCTAACATTTCTATTAATTTTCTCTCTCTTAATTCTTTTCTTAGTCTTCTCATACTTTTATTTCTTTGAGATGCCTTTTGGGAAGATAGCCTCAATCCATCTAAATGCTGATTATATTCATTCTGATATTCATCCATCCACTACGCTAGTACTTAGTGTTACAATTTAGGTTTATTTCCCATTTCTCCTCTACCCAAGGCTACCCTTCTTCTCATTTCTCTCCTTCCCATATAATACTCTTGCCAATTAGCTCATGTAATTCTATTACATTTCTTCTCATGAGTTTGGCCTGCCAACAATGAGAAGTATTGACGGCCACCTGACCTGGTCATTATTCTTTCCTTTTGGATATGTCCACACAACTCACAAACCACCCCTTTGTTGAGAGGAAGCATGAAGAACTGAAATGGGAGTTCAAAGCATATGCATTTGAGTCTTGGCTCTGCCACTCCCTAATCTGCAGTGATTCTCTGAACTTCGCACTCTCAGATATCTCATCCGAAAACAGTGGATGATAGCATATGTAAAGCACATTTATGTTTGTCACATGACATTGGCACCCCAAAATGGCAATATTAGTATATGTCTTTGGTCAAATCCAATTTTGCTTCTTCTTTAACGGTAGTAAAATTCTGCCTATCTGTGCTGCCAGCAGATATACTTCCTCAAGTTTTAATTTCAATGGAGAAGCAAAATACTCCAGGAACTATATAGGGAACAAAAGGAGAGAAAAGTTTAAGAACCAGCATTGTGTGATGGGAGCAGCCCTGCATCTCCAGGATCTGAAACTGTCTGCCAGGCTGAGATAAATAAAAAATACTTTCCTCTCACATGAAAATGGCAAAAAGCAATTTTATTTTGAGCTAAAATAAAATTGCTGAATCTTCTTTGCCAAACAAGAAGGCTGGGTGTACCAATATTCTTTTGAATTCTCAGAAAAAAAAAATTATCTCCTGGGATCCCTGTTTCTTAATAATCTGGAGGTGATGGCTTGTCACAGCCAAAGAACCACGTACTAGGTTAGCGACCTCAGTCTAAGGTTTAGGCCTTCAGACCTATTTATTAATGGGCCGTGGCTAAGACAGAAATCGAAGGAACTAGGTTCATTCCAGGAAGTGACTACGGTTCACATAGATCTCTTTATAACCAAACAACAGAACTTAAATATATTAATGAAAAGCAAAGTCTTACATTTTTAGCCAATTGATTATATTTGTGTGTGTTCCTTAATAATAACTTATTTTATTTTGAACTAAAAATATGTGACTTCAAGTTTCCATTTTCCACCTTGTCAGTTATGGAAATTATTTGTATAACCTCTCTCTACCTCTCTATATCCTGTAATTCTCACCAGCTAGTAGCATCATATTATTTTTAGAACTTTGTCTTCAAAATTTAGTGAACAGAAAGGAAGTAATAAAAAGATTTCCACTATCCACATTTAATTTTGTAACTCAGTGGATTTGATCAGTCATTTTTCTGGTAAGACTAGATGGGCAATCTAACTTGTGAAGGAATAAGGTTCAAGGGCCACAAAAACAAATGCCCCAAAATGTGTTACCCGACCACTGACAACAGGAGATGACAACAGCTCACTCCAGAGTGAATCAGGTTTCTTCCTGGTTTGTTTTCAAATGTTATTATCCACCTAACATAATAGCCATATGCTTCTACCCTTGTTCCCCAATGCACAAAAACAAAAACAAACAAACAAACAAACCTCTAGAATTTTTTTTTAGCAGAAAAGGACTTCAGAGATCCAGTCTTCTCATTTGAAAACTGTCGAGTATCTAGCAAGTCAAGTGACTTACTCAAATTCACTCTGCTCTTAGAGGGTCTCGTTTAGAAAATATTATTTACACGGGATACTATGTATGGATTTCTTAAAGTTGGGAATTTAAGATTTCAGGGACGCCACTCTGAGACACGTAATTAAAGATACCTGTCACTTTCGGGGATGTCTTGGTGCCCAAATCACATGATGGTACTCTGTTATCTGATGATCAACTGGTGTTTCAGAATATATGTGTATGTCAATTATTTCTAAAGCATTTCATCAAACGGAGAACACAAAACGTAAACTCCTTTCTGAGAATGTGCGGACCCTTCAAAACCAACCAATTAAAGTTCAAGAAACTCAAAACTTCAGCAAATGCACCTAACAGGCCATACTCATGAGGCTGCGAAATCCTTAACCAACAGACATTCAGGAAACGTCTCCACCTTCTACAGCCAATGATTTCTTTGGGACAAAATGTCTGCATTATTTCCACAAGCAGCAGAGTAAGCCGGCCATTCAAAATGTGGTCTGCTGGTCATCAATGTCTACATTACCTGAGAGTTGTCGGAAATGCAGATTCCCACGCTCCAGCCCAAATCTACTGCATCAATCTGTATTTTAATAAGATCCCTTCTGTGTCAATAAGCACATGAAAGTTTAAGAAGTAAAACAAACAAACAAAACGTTTGAGCACTAGTTCCAATTAAAATCTTGGGAGCTTTCTAAGAGATTTAGAGCTCCATCCTAGCCTGATTCCAGCAGAACCTCTGAGATAATGAGGTTAAGAACACAGCTGTAGGATCAGCCTGCGAAATGGGTATTAACAGCCCTTTCTTTTCAAGGACACACATAAAGTCTTTGATGAGGCTAGTTCATCATATTATTATTACGATTTTACCCTGCCAAAAAGTAATGCCAGATTTTATTCAATAAACAATTGTCAATTGGCAGTTAACACAAGTTAATACTGGTAAGTTGTTTCAAATCATGCTTTTATATAAATGGTGTAGAATTCTTAGATAAAAAACAAGCAAAACCATATACTTGGCACTGCATTACCATTAGGTGATTGCTAATGCCTTCATATTAGAGGTGACTTCACAAATGGCGGTAATCTAGACCAACTCTAGAAGACATGACCCTCTTTGGGAGTCAGCAGAAGAAACTATACTGCAAATACAAACTCCAGATACTTCTACCAACTGGTAAATATGTTTCTATTTCAATTCACTTCATTTAAAAACTGGGTGCTCAAATGTTAATCAAAAATGTATATGAACTTGAAAAGCTGCTGGCTAATGGATCCCAACACTAACTAACCTTAACAGAAAAACATGACCTGTCATCTAACTGAGGAAACAATGTACTTTTAGCTGTCCAGGCTCTCAAAATTTGTACTGACGACTTCAAAAACAATCAAGGTACATAAATAGATAGCTGGAGACATACACACACTTACATCACAAACATTTAAGCTACAGAGTGTTCCGTTTTCAAATTTCATTTTTAAAAATGATCTTCACCATTGTAAAATCATCTCAGAAGCTTAAAAATATAAAAGTCCCTATGTCCCATATACTTTTTTCTAAGATTTTTTTAAAAAAATACAGTTTAAAGATACAATTTACATACTATAAAATTCACCCTTTTAAAATGTGTATTTCACTGGTTTTTAGTATATTCACAAAATTGTGCAATTATGACCACTACCGAAAATAAGACCTAGCCGGACCATCAGTTCTAATACATCTTTTGGAGCAAAAATTAATGTAAGACCCAGTATAATATAATAAATATGATATTATATGATTAATATAATATAATATAATATATAATATAATAAATATAATAATTAGGGTCTTATATTAATTTTTGCTCCAAAAGACACATTAGAACTGATGGTCCGGCTAGGTCTTATTTTGGGGGAAACACGATACCTAATTCCAGAACATTTTTGTGATTGTAAAAAGAAACCCCATATCCATTAGCAGTTATTACACACTCCCCGCTCCTTGCAGCTCTGGCAATCATTAATATATTTTCTGTCTCTGTGGATTTGCCTATTCTGGACATTTAATACAAATGGAATCATATAATATATGGCCTTTTGTATCTGTTTTCTTTCACTTAGCATAATGTTTCCAAGGTTCATTCATATTGTAGCAGGTATCAGTACCTCATTCCTTTTAAAGGCTGAATAATATCTCATTGTATGTATACATTTTTTTTATCCATTTATTCGTTGATGGACATTTGGGTTTTTTCCACTTTTTGGCTATTATGGATAGTGCTGCTATGAACATTCAGGTACAAGTTTCTGTGTGGACATATGTTTTCAGTTCTCTTGAGTCTAGGAACAGAATTGCTGGGTCACATGGAGACTCCATATTTAACTTTTTGAGGGACTACCAAACGATTTTCCTTAGCAAGTCTACCATTTTACATTCCCACCATCAATGAATGAAGGTTTAAATTTCTCAACATCCTTACCAACAGCACACTCCCAAATATTTTATTTTAATTGGTCCAACTGAGACTTGGGCCCAGGGTATTTTGGGGGCTTATATTTTTCTTTGCAGGAGTTCCCATGGTACTTCTAATGTGAGGTAAGGGCCAAGAACCCCTTTCTCCTGACTGCTCATGGACAACTTCCTGACAAGTATTTACGCCTACTTCCTGCATTGCACCAGACAGTTTTGGACCTATTACATTCTTGCCACCACACTACCCCCCAATAATGACATCTGCTTTGTAGCTGATGCATTCAACGAAAGAATGAAATACAGATAAGGAAAACATAACTTCATCATATACATCGACTTCTATTTACATAATTATAGTAAAAAGCCTTATATTTATATAATTATAACATGTATATCGCCCTATACGATGTAAATATGACAGCCATTTATTGTCAAAGAATAGTGAATCCACATATAAGACATTTTTAAATCATTTGTGTATGTACAGCTACTTAGGGGAAATCTGGGAATTAATGATCATTTTTTACTAAGAAAATAGGTTTGGAATCCATTCTATTGTCTTCTTTGCATACTTTTACTTTCTACCATGACCTATTTTCTACCAAGCTACATAAAATGATTATTTTTAAGTATCCTTGGGTAATGTGAACTGGCAACCCCCTTCTTCAAATGATCTACTGGAGACCTGTTCTTTAAAAAGAGCCCGTGTGTGTGTGTGTGTGTGTGTGTGTGTGTGTGTGTGTGTGTGTCTGTATACTTATAGTCCTAAAATTCCGTTCATCTAGTAAAGAAAGATATAGGGAAAGAGTGACTGAGTTCTACGTGTTTTACACTTCAACCTGACCTTGAGTAGTACACATAGCACCCTATGTGCAAAAATGTAATTAAAGTTACTTATCTCATTAAAAAAAATGTTTGCTGTCAAACCCAACCTCAAGTAGTAAAGATCTAAAACACCAGCATTAAAGCCTAGAGCCACTTCGAAAATCAACAGTCTGTCTTTGTAGATAACCCACTCAGGTTGCAAAGACAGAAGGCTGAATAAAAAAATGAAGACTTCTAAACTGAAAGACAAAGCATGGCATTGACTTCTCAATCTATGGAGGCTGAGATTCATTGTAGCAGTAAAAATAACCCACACCATATCTTCAGATAGGCTGCAATAGCAGGGGGGAACTTACAGGTTATGATATTAAAACAATACTTAAGGAAGAGAATTACAGGTTGAAATATCATCCTAATATCATGTGTCCTTTTGTAGTAACCAAATTTTCTGCTACATTCCCAATTATACTACACTCTTTACAGAGCAATAAAAGATTCATAGGAGTTCATCTGCATGGGCTGCAGAGCTATGTGGGAACATCAACTCAGAACTGGTGCCAAAAGCTTGTACGGTACATCTAAATCAACTGTGGTCTTCCAGAAGTAGAAACCACATGGTAGCAACCCTTTCTCAGTGCTCTCTCAAGATTAAGATACACCAGAAACCTTTTACTTATATTTCTTATTGAAGGCATATGGTATGTTTTAAAAAAATGAAATCCCAAGCAAAATTACCCATAATGTGTTATATTTTAAACATTAACATTGAACAGATTAAAGCTCCCAACACAAACAAATGCAAGACAATAAATATTACCTCTGCATACAAGAAAAATGACTCCACCATTTTTTTTGACTAATGTGAAACGTCTGCATTTTTGTGGCAAAGCAATGCCACTCACAGATTTTTGCTAAAATGGAATAGTAAGGCTAATTACAGTGTCAATTGTAGCTACATGTCACTCATAATCTATAGATGGATGTACTTCTATTTTAAGTGTTCTAGTATATTCAGCAATTTCTAACTGTGCTATTGAGAAGATAATTACACGATGATAAAATCTGTTACTGCTAAATCTGCTACAGGTGGTAAGATCTAGTAAGGGTACAGGTTTAGAACTGTATGACAAAGATCTTTCTTCAATACTGTTCCATTGCATTTGGAAAACCCACTTGAAGATAACGTCTAAATTCAAGGCCTTGAATCCAAGACCACCCATCTGCTGACTTCTTCAATTAGGTTGGTGCAAAAGTAATTGTAGTTTTTGCAATTATTTTTAACATTTTAAACCGCAATTACTTTTGCACTAATCTAATAGATCCTCAGAAAATGCTTGTTAAATGAAATCATAAGTCCAACTATAGCTTCTACATTATATCCTCACTACAACCAACATACCATGTTTCCCTGAAAATAAGACCTAGCCGGACAATCAGCTCTAATGCATCTTTTGGAGCAAAAAATTAATATAAGACTGGGTCTTACAGTAAAATTATGATATTATATTATAAATATAATGTATATAAAAGGCACATTAGAGCTGATTGTCTGGCTAGGTCTTGTTTTCGGGGGAAACACGGTAGTCAGACCTTATTGCAACAGCAGATAATCAAGAGAGGTTCTTACTCATGGGGTGTCAAAACAATGCTCCTCCCACCTTACAACTGCTTCTGCAGATTTCACTAGCATGAAATATTAAATAAAATATAAATCTGAAGTCAGTCCAAGTCCTGACCCTTCTTCTCCTATCATGAATTTTGCAGCACAGTGCTATCCAGGGCTCCATCCACGGTAGTTGTGCTTTTCATGGCCTGATAAATGCCTTCCCATTTCCAGGCACCACAGACAAATAGGTATTTCTCTGTATCTCTTGGCCTGACAATGGCATTTTTTTTCATTTCCTCATGCTCTCACCATGATAGGCACGCATCAGGGGATCTCCATCCCCACCCATCTCATTACCTCTCATTCTATTTGTCACCATTTGGAAATTCAGAACTCTTAATTATTAGCTTACTCTTATGAACAGCAATGAGGCCCTGGCTGCCTACTGGGGAGCATCATCCAACACTAATGAGCATGCAGGCTGAGACCTGCACCTGAATCTCATCACGTGGCTCCATTGTTCGGGCCAGGTGGGACGTTTCTGTCTACAGGCAAGCTTCTGCCAGAGAGCTGGAGTTTGCAGGGTGGCTATTATGCATTCACTTTGGTCTCACGATTCTCTCTGACTCACAACAGCTTTCCTGTGTGGTCGTACTCATTTACATACTGGCTATTACCTCCCTTATAATAATACTGTACCGTTTCATCCCTCCTTGTCCTCCTCTTCACTTGTATAAGGACTTACTGGAGCTGAGAGTTCTCAAAAGGAAAACTAATTGCTCATTTTCTTACTGCTACTTTTGATCTCCTGACCTCGAAAGAAAAAACGGAGCTCTTACAACCGTCTGGGTGATCTGTCTGTATACAAACCTTCCCTGACGTCTCCCATAGTGTTCAGCATGTTGCCTCACATGCTGTATAAATATTAATTAACATCTATGAAGCTTTCTGAGCACCTAGGTAAGACAGGCCCAGATCTATAGGAGACAGAAAAATAAAGGATGAAGAATGAGCTGGTCCCCCTGAATCTATGATGAGGACGTCTTTGTAGGTAATGAGGGAAGATGGGGCTGACCCCAAATCCATCTCTTCCTGGACTTCATATCCTTTTAAAGCAGCAAGAGCCTTGCCCCAATGACAACAAATGAGCACTGAATGAATGCTATGTGCCAGGGCCTACATTAGGCACTTGACCTGCATGAGCTCATTTAAAACCCAACAGCCTGTACAGTAGATGTTGAGACAACAAAATCCATAGCAGTCAGAGATCAAAGCTCTTCTCAGTAAATCCAACTGACTACCAAGCACTGCTCAGAGAAGGGGGAGGCAACATTAGAGCTTAGGGTAGGTTTTTGGGAATTGAAACACCCTGAAGGTGATGGAGGCTGGCATCAGAGGTGACGAGCCATGGCCTCACCCAGGTGTGAAACTCTACCTGTCTCTTGTGTAGCTGCTTCCTCATATCTACAATGAACACTGTTGTACACTGTCTAGGAATGACTATGCACAGGAATTAAGAATATTCTAGTTTTCACGCTTTAAAAGCTAAGAGAAGCCATTTCTGAAAATAGGAATTGAGGGTTATCATTTATACATATGATGCAGCGAGAGCACCTCTCATCGATGCCCATCATGCAGAGACACTTAGAAAACTTATGTAACTTATTTCAAATTTGCATTTGTGAACCATACTAATAATATGAGCTGATAGTCCCACAGCCCTTATTACAAATCAGGCCTCATGCTAACATCTCACTTAATTCTCTCAGTAGCCTTGTGAGGAATTTTCATCATTCTGATTACACAGAAGAAAGCACTGAGAGTATAAGTCACTTGCCCAACTCCACACAGCAAGTAAAAGGTGGAACCAAGATTTGTATCCAGGGAAGCACACATTGACCTCCTCTTTACCTCCAGCAACTGTCAGATCTTCTGCCCACATTGCACCATCAGATGTCTCCATCTAGGTGGGTGAGAAGAGGAGTTCACAGGAGGAACATAGAAAAAGACACAATGTTCAGAAACGTAATAATTCTCAAGTGCACAATAGCTGCTGCCTACAAAGTCAGTCGGCCTGGTTTTCCACGGGTGGAAACAGATGACAAAGAGTCCACAGCGTGGCCATGCCAGATCTCTAAGGACCAAACAGACATGCCCAGGGCACAATCAAGGTCTCTCTGACTCTCTACGTGGCTCTGCCTCATTTGTTCCCTTGGTTCACCCATGACATAAGGGAATCATCTAGAGTTAGGGGCAACCTACTTTGAGCATGTACCATTGCTAAGTGTAATATATGGCAACTTTCATTGCCAAATTGGCTGAGAAGCACAACACAATAAGTAAAAGACTGACTAGCCATCACTAAGTGTATACATATTGTTGAATTGATTTTGAGTCGTAGAAAAATGACAATGAGTGTTCTCGCAGGGGACATCTCTGAGTTCTGTAGTCTTCAAGTCCCTTGCATTTAAAATAACATTGTAAATGCCAGCTATTAGCAACCTATTCATTTGAACCTTCGCTTAATGACAAATGTGAGGAAGGGCCATTGCTTTTCAAAACAGCAGCTAATGAATTCTTTAAAATTTCTCTTGAAAAGTTTTATTCCAGCTTTAAGTGACTTTGTTTTGATGATCCCTATTCCAAGAGTCCTGCCAGGCAGAGGCTTTGTCGGCACAACCTAACTCTTATCTTTTAGCCCTTTCCTTTGCAGGCCATGGTGCATGCTGTTAAAAACTGTACCTGGAATCGCTGCTGACAACAGAGGGGTGTGCTCTAGGCCTTGCCCCAGCTCTTTTCTATAACAGGAAACAAACTCTGAACCACTCAGCCGCCTGTGATCTCCCTGACCTGCTTCCCTGTCTGGGACACACACATGGCCACATCAAACTGTTTCATGGCTCAGGTCAAACATGTACTCAGCATGCTCTGACAGTGCTGGGAAGGCATTCTGCTCCTCCTGCTGCAATGTCCAGGAGAAGCATTTTCTGCACTAAACAGATTCTCAAGAGCTCTGATCCCTGATGAATAGAATAAAAGGCTCTGGGTGAGCTCACTACCTGGTTTCACTGGTATTGAGAAGGGACCACACCTGGCACTCGTCCTGTGGCTTCTCCTGCTGCAGCAATGACAGACATCACTAATCAATTATGACCTGTTCTCCTGCAGGATCTTCACAGCACCCTCCAGATAGTCATTATTAATCGATCGCAGTTGCTGTATAACATGCAAAACCTATTTTTCATTCCAGTTTTAGACTTTAGTGATCCAGGGAAAACTTTCATGACAGCCCTGAGATGGTCCCACCCATTTTAGGCTAAGGATGCATTAACATGTATATTCCTCAGAATACCAACTCTTCGAAGTAAGAACATAAATAATAAACTTCTGGCACTGAAATAACATGTCCTATAATAATCCTCTGACTAATCACCTTGTTAATAAAAATCTCTAAAGACCACATTTTTCTCAGGGCTTCCAGCTTCCATGGGAACATTCCGATAGTGACAAAATTTTTAAATTAGTAGGTTTATTCATAGTTTTGTATTAGTAAATGTCAAGCTTCTAACTAATTAGCAAATTCCGTAAATTCACAGTAGTATTAATTTTCAACTGTATAGGGGATACGAGGAAAAAAGAAATAGAGACAATTAAAATTTCCCTAGAGGCATTTATTTCTATGAAATTCAGCACAAAGCAAGAACACATTAACCCATTTTGAGGGTGCATTTAGAAAAGATTACAAAAGATGTGCCACTGT